>NC_029790.2:113959560-114036875 GCF_000816755.2 Arachis ipaensis | reverse complement strand
TAAAAAATATAATAATAAAATAAATTTTAAAATAAATTTATTAACTATATTATCCGTGAACTTTTACATTACTTATACACATTATTTGAATATATTTATATAAAAAAATGAATGTTAATCTGGTAATCATCCCCACTTTTATTCAGTTCGGTTCGAAATGGGAATTATCTTGTACAAACATTACATAAATGACGACTCGGACTGAATATCAAATAATATCTAAAAAAAAAATTCATCATTTAGATCGGACAATAACTTGAATTACTAATTACTGAAAACTAAATTAATAGTAAATATACAACTTTATTTGAAACTCAAGTACAAAGATTAAAAAATACGTCACTAAAATTGATAAATACAATAAAAAATAAAGTATATACATATAATCGTCCGAAATGAACCCGCTATCATCATTACCCTTCATGACATGTCATCTTGTTACTAGGTTTATGGTGGTGGCGGCATCGGAAAAAATGAGAGCATCTTTAATGAGCACACTTCCATTCCTTCCACTCTTACTGGTAGAGTGTCTCCAGCTCTGCGTATCTAGTCCTATACTCCTCCAGCTAATAAATTCTCATTTTGATCCTTAAAATTTAAAATTTTTCATAATGGTCTCCCAGATTTAGGTCGAGGCACCAATTTGGTCCCTCGACCCTTTTCGGCAATGAGTGAGCAAACGGAGTGTTGAGGTGGCAAAATCTTGCTATGCTGAACACTCCAACGATTATGTGACATGGCAACATTTGGTCCCTGGAACCCTAACTTTCTTGTCTTTCTCCTCCTCCTGCTCCCTTTCCGTCCTTCTCCTCTCGCTTCTCCTTTTCTACCTTGTCTTCCACCCGACCTATTCCTTTCTCTTTGACTTCCTCTTCACCTTTGCCTTCTTTTCCATGCTCTTTCTCCTTTTCTAACACGATCTCTCCTCCTTGAACTTTCTAATCTTTTTTATTCTCACATCGTTCTGAAAATCCAACTGCTAATGCCCCTTTCAAAATATCAATCGTCTACCCAATTTCTGTAAACATTATTTACTTAAGTTGATATGAACAAACTAGAACTAGAAATAGAAAATTCTAAAAGTAGATAGAATGATCATAGTGCAAGGCCACCAAATGATGACTCCTAACATTAGTTTGATAGATAATGATAGATAAAACAAATGATGAAAAGCATAAAAAAAAATAAGACAAGAAAAGAAGCTTATATTTTACCAAGATTATATTAGTAAGAATGTAATCACCTAAAACTACACAAATATTTAAAATTAGTTTTACCATCTATCCCGAACGAGGGAGGGGGATGAAGCATGCAAATATTCATTATTTTTGGAAGTTCCAATGATAAAGGGTCAATATTTTTGCTCTTTTAACAAAAAGCTATGTTAACATTATAAATTTAATTAGCTTGTGAAGAAAGCTAACTAAACCTTCATTGATAAACACATTAAAACAATAAAGAAAGCAAAAAAAAGGATCAAAATATTGATGCTAAAGTCTCCATTAGAAATGAAGAAGATATCATAAAATATCAAGGCATATATGTGATTATAATATAGAATCAATTTTATTATTTACTTTATATATGATCAAATCACACCAGTGTTATTTTAAGAAAAATTATACCATTTATTTGCACTAAATTTTGTGAAAATTGAACATCAATAAGATTGACAACTCATATTCATGGATATTTGAAACTCTTATATATTACTATCAATTTTGATCTATAAAAGAGTATGTCTAATGATTTTAGATTGATATAAAATTTTATATATTTGATCTACAATGTACAACCTTTTAATCCAGCCTATTCAAAGTAATAATTTTGATATAATTCTTGTTTCTATTTCATCCTCTCCATCCAAATAACAGAATTGGATTGAATTTAGGAATTGAAAAACACATTGAAGCTACTATAATCACCCCCAAGCTAAACAGTGTAGGAACCATCTCACCCCCAAATTATTGTGTTAATGAAAATGAGAGCTTATGCAAGCTCTATTTAAATTATTTATAGTGCAATCCAAAGAACCACAACCATTCATTATTTTATTATTTGTGGCCATAAAAAATCTACTCTACTTGCTCCATTTGCTATCGTTGGAATAATACAAGTCATTATTGACAGAAATGAAGGCTTAGGGGTAGATTGACTGAGACTTTAAGAGAAGATGAGAGATGGTGAAGTGGAGGCAGCAAGGTTCAAGGATGAGAGGTGAGGGTGAGGAGGATTCACTTGCTCAGAGCTACAGAGGGTTAGAGAAGCAAAGGACGAGTTAGGAGGCAAAGAGAAAGCGAGGTAGTTGAGTGAAGGAGCGGCGATGCCAGCGAACCTATAGTGATTGGTGAATGAGGGATGCAATAGACCGAGGTTAAAAAAGAGAGATCGTGTTAGAAAAAGGAATGAAGTGCGACAGAGAAGGTGAAAGTGAAGGCAAAGGCAGAGAGGAAGTCAAGCAAAAAGGATTGGGTTAGGTGGAAGATAAAAAAGTAGAAAAGGGGAAGCGAGAGGATAAGGACAGTGCGAAGAAGAAGAAGAAGAAATGGGTTAGGGTTCTAGAGACCAAATGGGGTCCAAAATCAAATGTTGCCATGTCACCTAATTGTTGGAGTGTTCAGCGTGGCAAGATTTTGCCACCTCAACACTCTGTTTGCTAACTCATCGTCAGAAAGGGTTGAGGGACTAAGTTGTTGTCCGGACCTAAATCTAGGTGACCATTATGGGAAATTTTAAATTTCGAGGACCAAAATGGGTAATCACGCGAATCTCAATGACTGGTACACGAAATTGTGATCTCTGACAACGACGCCAAAAACTTGGTACGCACGATTGTGATCTCAACTCTTTTTCACAACTCCGCACAACTAACCAGCAAGTGCACTGGGTCGTCCAAGTAATTCCTTACGTGAGTAAGGGTCGATCTCACGAAGATTGTCGGCTTGAAGCAAGCTATGGTCATCCTTGTAAATCTAAGTCAGGAGGAATCAAATGGTTATGAGGTTTGATAATTAAAATATAAATAAAACAGAAAATAAAATAAAGTTACTTATGTAATTCATTTGTGAGAATTTCAGATAAGCGTTTGGAGATGCTTTGTTGCTTCTGAACCTCTGCTTTTCTATTGTCTTTTTCCAACCATGCGTTACCTCCTTCCATGGCAAGCTGTATGATCCTCTCGGATGAAAACAAATCCATACGCGCTGTCACCGCACGGCTAATCATCTGTCGGTTCCCGATAACGTCGGAATAGGACCATTGTCCTTTTGCACACTGTCACTGTGCCCAACATTCGCAAGTTTGAAGCTCATCACAGTCATCCCTTCCCAGATCCTACTCGGAATACCACAGACAAGGTTTAGACTTTCCGGATCTCAGGAATGCTGCCAATTGTTCTAGCCTATACCACGAAGATACTAATCTCACGGACTCGGTCCGTGTATTAGATACCCAAGAGATACGCACTCAAGCTGTCGCCCAATGACTACGTTGAGCTCAGATAGAACGGAAGTGGTTGTAAGGCACGCGTTCATAGAATTGAGAATAATGATGAGTGTCACGGATCATATCATTCTCCAGAGTGAAGTACGTGTGAGTATCTTAGAATGGAATCAAGTGTGATTGAATAGAAAGTTGTAGTAATTGCATTAATTCATGAACAGCAGAGTTCCACACCTTAATCTATGGGGTGTAGAAATTCCACCGTAGAAAATACATAAGTGAAAAAGGTCTAGGCATGGCCGTGAGGCCAGCCTCCAAATGTGTACAATAGTCTCAAAGATGGTCAAAGACCTAAAATGATCCAAAGATAGATTCTAAAATCTCTTAAATAAATCACTAAAAGTAGTTTTTATACTAAACTAGTAACTAGGGTTTACAGAAATTGAGTAACTAAGTGCAGATAGTGCAGAAATCTACTTCTGGGGACCACTTAGTGTGTGCTTGGGCTGTTCCTGGAGTTAAACGCCAACTTTGGTGTCAGTTTGGGCGTTTAACTCCAATTCTGGTGCCAGTTTGGGCGTTTTACGCCAGAATTTTTAGGCAGAATTTGAACGCCAGTTTGGGCCATCAAATCTCGGGCAAATTATGGACTATTATATATTGCTGGAAAGCCCAGGATGTCTACTTTCCAACGCAATTAAGAGCGCGCCAATTGGGCTTTTGTAGCTCCAGAAAATTCACTTCGAGTGCAGGGAGGTCAGAATCCAACAGCATCTGCAGTTCTTTTTCAGCCTCTGAATCGGATTTTTGCTCAGGTCCCTCAATTTCAGCAAGAAAAATACACAAACTCATAGTAAAGTCCAGAAATGTGATTTTTGAATAAAAACTAATAAAAATATAATAAAAGTAGCTAAAATATACTAAAAACTATGTAAAAACAATGCCAAAAAGGGTATAAATTATCCGCTCATCACAACACCAAACTTAAATTGTTGCTTGTTCCCAAGCAACTAAAAACAAAATAGGATAAAAAAAGAGAATATACAATGAATTTCAAAAATATCAATGAAGATTAGTCTCAATCAGATGAGCGGGACTTGTAGCTTGCTGCTTCTGAACAGTTTTGGCATCTTACTTTATCCTTTGAAGTTCAGAATGATTGGCATCTATAGGAACTCAGAATTCAGTTAGTGTTATTGATTCTCCTATTTCAGTATGTTGATTCTTGAATACAGCTATATGAGTCTTGGCCGTGACCCTAAGCATTTTATTTTCCAGTATTACCACCGGATACATAAATGCCATAGACACGTAACTGGGTGAACCTTTTCAGATTGTGACTCAGCTTTGCTAAAGTCCCCAGTTAGAGGTGCCCAGAGCTCTTAAACACACTCTTGTTGCTTTGGACCACGACTTTAACCGCTCAGTCTCAAGCTTTTCACTTGACACCTTCACACCACAAGCACATGGTTAGGGACAGCTTGGTTTAGCCGCTTAGGCCAGGATTTTATTCCTTTGGGCCATCCTATCCATTAATGCTCAAAGTCTTGGATCCTTTTTATCCTTGCCTTTTGGTTTAAAGGGCTATTGGCTTTTTCTGCTTGCTTTTTTTTCCGCCATTTTTTTCTTTTTCTCTTTTTTTTTTTTCGCAAGCTTCTTCTTTTTCACTGCTTTTTCTTGTTTCAAAAATCAATTTTATGATTTTTCAGATTATCAATAACATTTCTCCTTTTTCATTATTCTTTCAAGAGCCAACAATTTTAACATTCATAAACAACAATATCAAAAATATGCGCTGTTCAAGCATTCATTCAGAAAACAAAAAGTATTGCCACCACATCAAAATAACTAAGCTAACTTCAAGATAAAATTCGAAACCATGCACTTCTTGTTCTTTTGTAATTAAAAACATTTTTTTTATTTAAGAAAGGTGATGGATTCGCAGGACATTCATAGCTTTAAGGCATAGACACTTAGACACTAATGATCATGTAATAAGACACAAACATAAATAAAACATAAAGCATAGGGAATGAAAAACAGAAAATAAAGAACAAGAAAATTAAAGAACAGGTCCACCTTAGTGATGGCGGCTAGTTCTTCCTCTTGAAGATCTTATGGAGTGCTTGAGCTCCTCAATGTCTCTTTCTTGCCTTTGTTGCTCCTCTCCCATGGCCTTTTGGTCCTCTCTAATTTTATGGAGGATGATGGAGTTCTCTTGGTGCTCCATCCTTAGTTGCTCCATGTTGGAACTCAAATCTCCTAAAGAGGTGTTGATTTGCTCCCAATAGTTTTGTGGAGAAAAGTGCATCCCTTGAGGTATCTCAGGGATTTCATGATGAGGAATTTTCTCATGCTCTTGTTGAGGTCTATGAGTGGGCTCTCTTATTTGCTCCATCCTTTTCTTAGTGATGGGTTTTCCTTTTCAATGAGGGTGTCTTCCTCTATGACAATTCCAGCTGAATTGCAGAGGTGACAAATGAGACGAGGAAAGGCTAACCTTGCCAAAGTAGAGGACTTGTCCACCACCTTGTAGAGTTCTAGGGATATAATCTCATGAACTTCTACTTCCTCTCCAATCATGATACTATGGATCATGATAGCCCGGTCCACAGTAACTTCAGACTGGTTGCTAGTAGGAATGATTAAGCGTTGGATGAACTCCAACCATCCCCTAGCCACAGGCTTGAGGTCAAGCCTTCTTAGTTGAACCGGCTTGCCTTTTGAGTCTCTCTTCCATTGAGCACCTTCCACACAAATGTCCCTAAAAAAGAACAAAACTCTCGCGCAATCTAGAGTTTTCACAAATAAATTCCCGTTGTAAGTATAGCTTCTAGACCGACAAGAATTCCTCTCTTACAAAAGTTTTGTTTGTCACTAAAGCAAACCCAATAAAATTAATAACCGAAGTATTGAAACCTCGGGTCATCTTCTCAAGGAATTGCAGGGAAGTATGACTTATTATTAATTATGGAAAAGGTAAAATTTTGGGTTTTTTAAAATAAGGAACAAGTAGTTTAAATGACGAGAAAAACAAATTAATAATTATATATATAAAAAAGAGCTCTTGGCAAGGTATGAGAATTTGGAAGTCCTATCCTAGTTATCCTTATTGATGGTGATGAGAATTGAGTTTTTATCCCACTTAGTTAACCTTTACTAAAGCAAAGGAAAGTCAAGTGGACTAATTGGTTTGATCTTCAGGTCCTAGCCAATTCCTAAGAAAGGACTAGAGTTATTGGAATTCAATTCAATCAGTAAAAATAACCATTATCAATCGCGATGAGTTTGATAACTCAAGAGTCTCCAATTAATCAATTAAAGCCAAGAATATAAAAAGCTAAATAAGAATCATAAATCTGAAATACCTCAGTTTATATTAAATAAAGAAAATCCTAACATGAATGGTTCGTAAGCCAATTTGGCAACATAAGTAATTAACAAATAAAAGCATTAAAGTATCTGAAAGTAGAAGAGAAATATAAAGTAAAAGGAATATTGAACCTGTGACTGAAGATGAAATGAACTAAACTAATAGAAATCCTAAAATCCTAAATCCTAAGAGAGAGGAGAAAACCTCTCTCTCTAAAAAAACTACATCTAATCCTAAAATTATGAATTATGAATGTATGATCCCTCCTCCTTTTTGATTCCTCCATTCTCTGGCTTATATTCTGTGTTTCTGGATTCAGAATTGGGCCAAAAAAGGGTCCAGAAATCGCTGGGGGCGTTTTCTGCAGATTCTGGTGCGTGGCGTCTGTCACGCGTTCGCGTCATCTGAGAGTTTTCCTTGTCATGCATTCGCTTCGGTCACGTGTACGCATCATTTGCGTTCTGCTCAAGGCACGCGTCCGCGTCAGTCACGCGTTCGCGTCGATACTTTTTCGCGCTAGGCACGCGGCCGCGTCTTCCATGCGTTCGCGTCGCTACCCTTTTCTTCAAAACTCCATTTTTGTGCTTTCCTTCCATTTTTGTATGTTTCCTTTCTGTCCTCTAAGCCATTCCTGCCTTAGGAGATCTGAAAATACTTAACATACAAATCACGGCATCGAATGGTAATAAAGGATAATTAAAATTAATATTTTTAAAACATAGGAAACATGTTTTTCACATATATCACATAATAAGGAAGGGAAAGTAAAACCATGCAATTTACATGAATAAGTGGGTGAAGGATTGAATAAATTACTTAAATTGAGCACAAAATACATCATAAAATATGGGTTTATCAGTCCCTAAGGACTTGGTTCAACCTTTGATCAAAGTTGACCCTTCTAGTGAAAGGGTGAGGATCTCCTTGCATCATTGGCAAGTTAAATGCTAACCTCACATTTTCTGGACTAAAATCCAAGTAATTCCCCCGAACCATTGTGAGCCAATTCTTTGGGTTTGGGTTCACACTTTGGTCATGGTTCTTAGTGATCCATGCATTAGCATAGAACTCTTGAACCATTAAGATCCCGACTTGTTGGATGGGGTTGGTGAGAATTTCCCTTTCCTCTTTCTAGAGGTTTCTCCGGCCTTTGGTGCCATTAGTGGTTATGGAAAACAAAAAAAAGCAATGCTTTTTCCACACCAAACTTAAAATATTTGTTCGTCTTCGAGCAAAAGAAGAAAGAAGGGAGGAGAAGAAGAAGAAATGGAGGAGATGGAGGGAGGTGAGTGGTTTGGCCAAGGGGAGTAGTAGTGTGTATGTTGTGTGAAATTGAAGGTAGTGAGAAGGGGTATTTATAGGGTAGGGGAGAGAGGGTATTCGGTCATAAAGGGGTGGGTTTCGGAGGGAAATAGTTTGAATTTGAATGGTGAGGTAAGTGGGGTTTAATGATGGATGGATGTGAGTGGTGAAAAGGTTGTGGGAAAGAGGGTAGGATTTGATAGGTGAGGGGTAGGTGTGAAGAGGAGAGAAGAAGAGGTGGGGTAGGTGGGGATCCTGTGGGGTCCACAGATCCTGAGGTGTCAAGAAATTCTACTCCCTGCACCATTCTGGCATTTAAACGCCCATTCTGTGCCAATTCTGGTGTTTAACGCCAGCTCTACTACATTTTCTGGCGTTAAACGCCACTCTGCTGCTCATTTCTGGTGTTAAATGCCAGCCAGATGCCCATTTCTAATGTTTAATGCCAGCCAGATGCCAGACAGCCCTTTCTAGCATTAAACACCCATTCTGCTATCCTTACTGGCGTTTAACGCCAGGAAGCTCATCCTACAGGGTATGCTATTTTTGATGCTATTTTTCATTCTGTTTTTTATTTTTCAGTTATTTTTGTGACTTCACATGATCATCAACCTAAAGAAAACATAAAATAACAATGGAAAACAAGTATATAAATATAATTAAATAACATTGGGTTGCCTCCCAACAAGCGCTTCTTGTCAATAGCTTGACAGTGAGCTTTTAGAGAGCCTTACAGAGATTCAGAGCTTAATGTTGGCCTCCCAACACCAAACTTAGAAGTTGAGTGTGGGAGCTTTGTTTGACTCTGTATTGAGAGAAGCTTTTCATGCTTCCTCTCCATGGTTGCAGAAGGAGATCCTTGAGCCTTAAACACAAGGTAGTCCTCATTCAATTGAAGGACTAGCTCTCCTCTGTCCACATCAATCACAGCTCTTGCTGTGGCTAGGAAGGGTCTTCCTAGGATGATGGATTCATCCTCATCCCTCTCAGTGTCTAGGATTATGAAATCAGCAGGGATGTATAGGCCTTCAACCTTCACCAATACATCCTCTACAAGTCCATAAGCTTATTTCCTTGAATTGTCTACCATCTCTAGTGAGATTCTTGCAGCTTGCACCTCAAAGATCCCTAGTTTCTCCATTACAGAGAGGGGCATGAGGTTTATCCCTGACCCCATATCACACAGAGCCTTCTCAAAGGTTATGGTGCCTATGGTACAAGGTATTAAGAACTCTCCATTTAGTTCATTGATGAGCAATGGGGGTTCATCCTCTCAAGTCTCATTACCAAATAACTTGGCATTCAGCTTCATGATTGCTCCTAGATATTGAGCAACTTGCTCTTCAATAATATCTTCATCCTCTTCAGAGGAAGAATACTCATCAGAGCTCATGAATGGCAACAGTAAGTTCAGTGGAATCTCTATGGTCTCTATATGAGCCTCAGATTCCTTTGGTTCCTCATTAGGGAACTCCTTGGAGGCCAGTGGACGTCCATTGAGGTCTTCCTCACTGGAAATCACTACCTTTCCCTCCTCTACAGGTTCGGCCATGTTGGACGTGTAGATGGCCTTGCACTCTCTCTTTGGATTCTCTTCTGTATTTCTTGGGAGAGTACTAGGAGGGAGTTCAGTAACTCTTTTACTCAGCTGAACCACTTGTGCCTCCAAATTTCTAATGGAGGACTTTGCTTCAGTCATGAAACTGAGAGTGGTCTTAGATAGATCAGAGACTACAGTTGCTAAGTCAGAGTGGCTCTGCTTAGAATTCTTTGTCTGTTGCTGAGAAGATGATGGAAAAGGTTTGCTATTGCCAAACCTTGTTCTCCCACCATTATTATTATTGAAACCTTGATTAGGCTTCTATTGATCCTTCCATGAGAGATTAGGATGATTCCTCCATGAAGGATTGTAAGTGTTTCCATAGGAATCTCCCATGTAATTCACTTCTTCCATTCTAGGATTCTCAGGGTCATAGGCTTCTCCTTCAGAGGAGGCTTCCTTAGTACTGCCGGATGCAGCTTGCATTCTAATCAGACTCTGAGAAATCATATTGACTTGCTGAGTCAATATTTTATTCTGAGCCAATATGACATTCAGAGTATCAATCTTAAGAACTTCTTTCTTCTCGGTTGTCCCATTATTCACAAGATTCCTTTCAGAAGTGTACATGAACTGGTTATTTGCAACCATTTCAATGAGTTCCTGGGCTTCTGCAGGCGTCTTCTTCAGATGAAGAGATCCACCAGCAGAGTGATCTAATGACATCTTGGACAATTCAGATAGACCATCATAGAATATACATATGATGCTCCATTCTGAAAACATGTCAGAAGGACACCTTCTGATCAATTGCTTGTATCTTTCCCAAGCTTCATAGAGGGATTCTCCTTCCTTCTGTCTGAAGGTTTGGACTTCCACTCTAAGCTTACTTAACTTTTGAGGTGGAAAGAATTTGGCCAAGAAAGCATTGACCAACTTTTCCCAAGAGTTCAGGCTATCTTTAGGTTGTGAGTCCAACCATGTTCTAGCTTTGTCTCTTACAGCAAAGGGAAAAAGCATAAGTCTGTAGACCTCAGGATTAACCCCATTGGTCTTAACAGTGTCACAGATTTACAAGAATTCAGTTAAAAACTGATGAGGATCTTCCAATGGAAGTCCATGAAACTTGTAATTCTGCTGCATTAGAGAAACTAATTGAGACTTAAGCTCAAAGTTGTTTGCTCCAATTGCAGGTATTGAGATGCTCCTTCCACAGAAGTCAGAAGAGGGTGCAATAAAGTCACCAAGCATCTTCCTTGCATCTCCACCATTGTTGTTAGGTTCGGCCATCTCTTCTTCTTTTTCGAAAAATTCTGTCAGGTCCTCTCCAGAGTGTTATGCTTTAGCTTCTCTTAGCTTCCTCTTTAGAGTCCTTTCAGGTTTCGGATCAGCTTCAACAAGAATGTTCTTATCCTTGCTCCTGCTCATATAAAAAAAAAGATAACAGAAAAGAAGAGGAATCCTCTATGTCACAATATAGAGATTCCTTTATGTGAGTAGAAGAAGAGAAGAGTTAGTGATTAAATAAATAAATAGGAAGAGATGAGAGAGGGAGAGAATTCGAATTTAATTAAAAAGAAAAGAAAAAATATTTTTGTTTTTATTTTAATTATTAGTTAGAATTCGAATTTATAAAAAGGAATAAAATTAAAATTAAAATTTAAAATAATTAGTTAATTAAAAAGGAATTTTGAAAAAGTGGTGAGGAGTTTTCGAAAATTAGAGAGAGGAAAGTAGTTAGGTGGTTTTGAAAAAGATAAGAAATATTAAAACAAACAAAAAGTCAAGTAGTTAATTGAAAAAGATTTGAAAGGGAAATTTAAAAAGATTTGATTTTGAAAATTAAAGTTGATTACTTGACTAACAAGAAACTATGATTTTAAAATTTAAAGATTGAACCTTTCTTAATAGGCAAGTAACAACTTAAAGTTTTTGAATCAAAATATTAAATGTTAGTAATGAATTCGAAAATATGAAATAAAAATAAGAAAATGATTTTGAAAATCAACTTTAAAATTTTCGAAAATATTAAGAAGAAAATTGAAAAAGATTTGATTTTTGAAAAAGTTTTGAAAAGATAGGATTTTTAAATTGAAAATTTTGACTTGACTAATAAGAAACAACTAAATTTTAAAACTTTTTGACTAAATCAATTCAAAATTTTCGAAATTTATGAGAAGAATAAGGGAAAGATATTTTTTTGATTTTTGAATTTTTTTATGAAGAAAGAGAAAAACACAAAAATGACACAAAACATGAGAATTTAAGATCAAAATAAAAAATGCATGCAAAAACACTTTGAATGTTAAGATGAATACCAAAAACACTTTGAATGTCAAGATGAACACCAAGAAGACATTTTTGAAAATTTTTAAGAAAAGAAAAACATGCAAGACACCAAACTTAGAATTTTCAAACTTTAGACACTAATAATTCAAAAACGCATAAGAAAAACAAGAAAAGACACAAAACATGAAAATGCAAAGATCAAACAAAAAATCATCAAGAACAACTTGAAGATTATGAAGAACACATGCATAAATTTTTCAAAAATTTAAAGAAAAATTAAAAAGGATGCAATTGATACCAAACTTAAAATTTGACACTAGACTTAACCAAGAAACACAAAATTTATGGTTTTTTTTTATTTTATTAAATTTTTTGTTTTTTTTTTCGAAAATTATTTTGAAAAAGAAAATAAAGAAATTCAAAAATTTTTAATAAGAATTCCAGGAATCATGCAATGTTAGTCTAAAGCTTCGGTCCAAAAATTTAGACATGGCTTAATAGCCAGCCAAGCTTTATGAGAAAGCTTCGGTCCAAAAGATTAGACATGGCCAATGGCCAGCCAAGCTTCAGCATACAAATCAGACATACAACAGCCAATTAGATGAGAATCCAAAGGCTCTTACAATGATAAGTGAAAACCTCAGTCCAAAAGATTAGACATGGCTTGACAGCCAGCCAGGCTTCAATAGATCATGATGAAACTCTAGAATTCATTTTTAAAAATTTTGAAGAACAAAATAAAATAATTTTTTTTGAATTTTTTCGAAAATTATATAAATTTTTTTGTATTTTTTTTCGAAAATAAAAAAGCTTAAACATAAAATAAAATTATCCAATCTAACCAACAAGATGAACCGTCAGCTGTCCAAACTCGAACAATCTCCGGCAACGGCGCTAAAAACTTGGTGCACGAAATTGTGATCTCTGAAAACGGTGCCAAAAACTTGGTACGCACGATTGTGATCTCAACTCTTTTTTACAACTCCGCACAACTAACCAGCAAGTGCACTGGGTCGTCCAGGTAATACCTTACGTGAGTAAGGGTCGATCCCATGGAGATTGTCGGCTTGAAGCAAGCTATGGTCATCCTTGTAAATCTCAGTCAGGCGGAATCAAATGGTTATGAGGTTTGATAATTAAAATATAAATAAAACAGAAAATACAATAAAGTTACTTATGTAATTCATTGGTGGAAATTTCAGATAAGCGTTTGGAGATACTTTGTTGCTTCTGAACCTCTGCTTTCGTATTGTCTTCTTCCAACCATGCGTTACCTCCTTCCTTGGCAAGCTGTATGATCCTCTCAGATGAAAACAAATCCATATGCGCTGTCATCACACGGCTAATCATCTGTCGGTTTCCACTAGCATAAGAATAGGACCATTGTCCTTTTGCACACTGTCACTGCGCCCAACATTTGCAAGTTTGAAGCTCGTCACAGTCATCCCTTCCTAGATCCTACTCGGAATACCACAGACAAGGTTTAGACTTTCCGGATCTCAGGAATGCTGCCAATTGTTCTAACCTATACCACAAAGATACTAATCTCACGGACTCGGTCCATGTATTAGATACCCAAGAGATACGCACTCAAGCTGTCGTCCAATGACTACGTTGAGCTCAGATAGAATGGAAGTTGTTGTCAGGCACGCGTTCATAGAATTGAGAATAATGATGAGTGTCACGGATCATATCATTCTCCAAAGTGAAGTACGAGTGAGTATCTTAGAATGGAATTAAGAGTGATTGAATAGAAAGCAGTAGTAATTGCATTAATTCATGAAGAACAGCAGAGCTCCACACCTTAATCTATGGGGTGTAGAAACTCCACCGTAGAAAATACATAAGTAAAAAAGGTCTAGGCATGGCCGTGAGGCCAGCCTCCAAACGTGTACAATAGTCTCAAAGATGGTCAAAGACCTAAAATGATCCAAAGATAGATTCTAAAATCTCTTAAATAAATCGCTAAAAGTAGTTTTTATACTAAACTAGTATCTAGGGTTTACAGAAATTGAGTAACTAAGTGCAGATAGTGCAGAAATCCACTTTCGGGGCCCACTTAGTGTGTGCTTGGGCTGAGCATTGAAGCTTTTTCGTGCATAGGCTGTTTCTGGAGTTAAACGCCAGCTTTGGTGCCAGTTTAGGCGTTTAACTCCAATTCTGGTGCTAGTTTGGGTGTTTTAAGCCAGAATTTTTAGGCAGACTTTGAATGCCAATTTGGGCCATCAAATCTCGGGTAAAGTATGGACTATTATATATTTCTGGAAAGCCCAGGATGTCTACTTTCCAATGCAATTAAAAGCGCACCAATTGGGCTTTTGAAACTTCAGAAAATCACTTTGAGTACAGGGAGGTCAGAATCCAATAGCATCTGCAGTCATTTTTTAGCCTCTGAATCAGATTTTTACTCAGGTCCCTTAATTTCAGCCAGAAAATATCTGAAATCACAGAAAAACACACAAACTCATAGTAAAATCTAGAAATGTGATTTTTGAATAAAAACTAATAAAAATATAATAAAAAGTAGCTAAAATATACTAAAAACTATGTAAAAATAATGCCAAAAAGGGTATAAATTATCCGCTCATAAATTACCAAAATGGGGATTTACTCCTCCTCCAGCTCTTGCTCCAAGTAATGTGTTATTTCTCTGTTGAGCAAGATAACTTGCTCCCTAATGTCAATCAGTTCGCTGGTAGTGGCTCAGCATTGGAAAAACACGGAGTAGTGGCAATGGAGACCCATCCGACCCTGTAGACCATCCTCTATTTGTGTCTGCCTACAATCTTTGTCCACAGGGCATCCTTCAAGACTAGAGGGGACTCTGGGCCTGCTCAGTGATCTGTATCGTGAGGTTCTTATAGGTCTTCTCCATGTTCCAGGAGAATAAGTGCTATTTCATTGTGGAGAAGGTTAAACATCATTTAAATATAAACCATAACTTCAAATAACTTTGGCCCGCCAATGTGTTTTTTTTTGAAAAAAAAAACTAAATCCATGAAACATATAATTTCATAAATATTTCAATAATCCTATAATTTTTTATTTACCTTTGTATCCTCTAATTTGACTATTTTTTTTACCAAACCTAGTCCTAATTTCCTAAATTTACTAACACACGCACACCACAGTCTTTTTACCACTTACTTTCAAACACACACACGAACACATAAAGAAAGAAAAGGAAGCAAAGAAAAGAAAGAAACTCAAAAAAGGGAGAAGAGAAGAAAGAAGAAAGGAAAGAGAGAATAGGGAGGAAACGGCAAGAAAAGGTGGTGTCATCGTCATCGCAATCATGACAGTGAGAAAAAGATAAAGACAAAGACAAAGACAAAGAGAGAGGGAGGATCAGAGAATGAAAAAGATAAGAAGAGGAGGAAAGGGAAGCAAGAAGCGACGATGTAGGGAGCCACCGTTGTCGCAGTTATGGCTTAGAAGTAGTTGTTGATTTTAAAATTAAATGGTTAGGTATTGTGTAGTTGAACAATGATAGAGTTGCAATTGGTAATGTGTAGGAAAGTGTAGGATTTGGAATTGAGTATGTTTGGATTTGGTTTGGTTTGGAGTTTCGGAAAACTAGAGAACCTAGCAATTTTTAATAAAACCTTATTTTTAACCAACTTCAAAGAGCCATAGCTTGTGCTCCGGACCCTCATTTTTTATGAAACTTGATTTAAATGAAAGTTGGGTCCGAGAGGTTTAAGACGTTCGAAGAAGGATGAAAAATATTTTAAAACAAAAAAGTTATGCGCATTTGAAGTTCGGTATAAAAATATAAATTTTGAAGCTTTTAAAAATTTTCAAAGGTTTTCAAGGCATGCGTACGCGGACAGTGCATGCGACGCGAGGATTAGTTTTTACCAAGCACTCTCGTGTACGCAACACTGGAATACGTACGCGAGAATGGCATTTTTACAGGCATGCATATGCGGTATGTTGCACTCGACGCGATCCTCCCATTCTGTTTTGAGGACTCGCATACACGAATGGAGCATGCGTATGTGACTTGGGCAATTTGACACCCATGCGTATGTGAGAGGGGGCATGTGGTGCAGTGTTTATAACCCACAACTAACCGGCAAGTACACCGGGTCGTACCAAGTAATACCTCAGGTGAGTGAGGGTTGATTCCACGAGAATTGATGGATTAAGCAACACTGGTTAATTAATTTACTTAGTTAGGCAAACAAAAAATAATGGTTGAGAGTTCAAAGACATTAAACAATAGCAAGAATATTAAAGAAAGACAAGTAAATAAGTTAGGAATAAAGTATGGAGAAACAGTTAAGGCTTCAGAGTTATTTATTTTTCGGATTGACTTTTCTTATTTATTTATTTTAATCATGTAAGATTTAATTCATGGCAACTGTATGTGACTAGACCCTAATTCCTTAGACCTTTCTAGTCTCCTCTAAAATTCATCAACAGCCAATTCCTTGGTCAATTAATTCCAATTAGGGGTGAAGTTCAATTCTAGTTATATGCCACAAAAATCCTAATTACCCAAATATAAAAGGATTATATGTCACGTATCCTGTTAAATTCAGATAAACTAAAAATTTAAGAGAAATTGTTTTCAAGCTGTTGTTCAAGTAAAGAGCTTTTCCAAGTTATACAAGAACTCAATTAGAAAGAGGGTCATACTTTCGTTCCACCCAAATTCATAAAATAAAGAACGAAAATAATTCTTGAAATATAAATCAAAACATGAATTAAAATAGAAAATAATATTATCAATCAATACAATAGACAAAGCTCCTAACCTTAACAGTGGAGGTTTAGTTGTTCATGGTTCAGAGAGAAAAATAAGGATTCTGATAAAATGTATTTTGGTAGTCTGGAATGGAATCTTCTGTGGAATAATTCCAATCCCCTTTTATATCTAATCCTAATTAATTTAAAATCTATCTTCTAAAACTAAAATAATATCTTTTCCTATTTTAAAATAAAAATTAAAGTTTAAATCAGAATTAATTAAAGCAATCAGCATGTCTTCAATTGATGGGTGGGGACCACTTGCTTCGCAGGATCCACGCCTAACTTGGTGATTGGCTGCGCCTTACTTGGTGTGAATGAAGTGAGGAAGGGCGTGTTGGGCTTGATGGCTGAGCCTAACTTGGCCATGGGCTGCGTCTAACTTGATGGAGGCCTAATCCTTATGCATGCTTATTAATGTTTTGCGCCTAACTTGAGAAATCTCAAGTTAGACGCAGCCTTGGCAGCGTGGTTGGAGAAGAAGTATGAACTATTATATATTTTTGGAAAGCTCTGGAAGTTAGCTTTCCAATCCCACTGGAATTACGTTTATTGGACCTCTGTAGCCCGAGTTATTCAGGTTTGAGTGCAGAGAGGTCAGGGTTGATAGTATCATTCGCCTTCTTCTCTTTTTCTGCGAAAACTCCATCAAATCCAGCCAAATGCTACCTAAAATAAACAGAATTGCACACGACTCAAAGTAACATCCATATTGGCTAAAAGATAATTAATTCTTGATTAAACTCAACAAATGAAATGCAAATTCACTAGGAAAAGATAGGGAAGATGCTCACGCATCAGCGTGCGTATGCATGACCCGTATTTTGCTGAGAACTTATTTTTTAACACTTTGATTGTTCCTCTAGCTTTCCAACCTTCTTTAATTACTACTTAAGGCTCATAACTAGTGATTAGGCTTTGAGACTAGTGAGGATGAGTTAGGTGACTTAAATTAGATATTTTCTGTTATGATTTTAGAAGACAGTGACTTAGGCTTGAGATGTAATGTGGATGGATTAGTTATGTGAGTTGATGGAGCACTAGATTGATGATGAATTTGAGAAAATGAGAATTGATGATGGTTATGATGAGTTTAGAACTTGGAGAGGAATGATGAACTCATTGGATACTGAAAGTGAATTACTGATATTGTTGTTAATATGTTTATGCACCTGGCAAGGATGGTGATTAATCCCGCTTGTTGAGGTTGTGGTACCGGTGTAAGAACAGTGGTTAATCCCACTTACATTAAGAACAGTGTGAGGGTTGAGACTGGATATCCCGCTCGCATCCTTTCGAATCACAGGAGTGTGCTGGGCACTATACCCTTGGATAGTGTGTCAGACACTATATCTCTGGGGTACCAATTATTCGTGACCAAAAGGCAACATCTCGAGGGAATGTGTCGGGTTGAAAATTGAACTGACAAGTGATACCATGGCCAATAAGATAGTCATTCATCATGTGCATCTTCTATGTGTTTTTCTGCGTTGCTTACTTGCATCTATTGCCTAAATGTATAGCACACTTACTTATTTCTTGAATTACTTGCTGTAAATGTATATTACTTGTGTTTTACTTACTTGCATCTACCTGTGTTTTCTGTTGGGTTTGAGGAGGTTTGGTAGGAAATAGCAATGGAATCGCATGGAGGATAGGATGACGAAGGCTGTGGGACAACGGTGCTTCTGTTAGTTTAGAATTTCTTTAAGTTAGATTGTCCGGTTATTAGTTTAAGTTATATGTTTCATTAAGCTTGCATATCTTTATATCGGTGTGAAGTTCTAAGATTGCCTCTAGCATCCCGAAACCTTATATCTTATCTATTGGACACTATTACCATGCTGAGAACATCCGCTTCTCATACCATATGTCGTTGTTGTTTTTCAAATGCAGGTCGTAACCCACCTCGGTGAGTTTGTGGGATGGTGACAGAGTGGAGGATCGCTTTTATCTTTTGTATTTTAGTTATTTTGTTGTTGTATCTCTCTCACTTTTGTATATTGCACTTGTTAGCTTAAAGGCTTACTTTGAGAGACAGAATGTTGCTGTTTTATTTCAAAAACTCTATTATATTCTGTTTGAGCTAGCCGACATAAACAACGCAGGTTATGACTAGTTCTCTTTTGTATACTATATATATATATATATATATATATACTTTATCCTTTTCTTACCTTTACGCATTTGTTTATCGTGTGTAACACTTTGCGCTTTTGTATCTCTATTTTCATCATTTTTGAGCTTTTATTTCTTCATCGGACTTCTAGAGTACTATATCCTTGACTATATACTATGATATTGAGTTTTAGAACTATCCTGATGCTTTGTTATCCTTTGCTTTACGGCTAGAGGTAAAGCTTAGAGTGATAGGGTGTTACAAATTCAATTAGTAAGTTGAATAGGACTTATGGATTAGGATCAATTATGCCTAATTGAGTTTTTTTCGATGTTTGGGGACAACGAAGTAAGATTAACTCTTCTTAATTGCCATGTTTGTGGTCAATGACATGGATAGAGAACCTTGACTCTCAATCCTTGCCAAGATGCCTTTTTAGCACTATATTTTCTTTATTTGCTCTTTTCTTTCTTGTCATTTAATTTTTTATCTTTTACATTTCAAACCTTTTTTTCTCATAGCCAATGATACGCGCACCTCACTGCAATTCCTTTAAGAGACGACCCAGGATTTAAAACTCCCGGTTTTTATTGATTTGAATTTGTGATAACAATCTAAACTCTAATATGAGTTATTTGTTGGTTTGGAACTATACTATCGACAAAATTCTATTGAGAAATTCTAGCCCGACATTTAGTCTACTTTAGACTACCAGACGCGGGACCCCCTCTTACAACAGTACCTATCCAAGGTCAAAGAGCTAATCGCCGGATTTGATAAAGTGACCGCCCGACACATCCCTCGAGAATGAAATGAGAGCCGATTTGCTCTCCAACCCAGATCAGTGTCTGGGAACCGATCGTTGATCCAAGAAGTCGTCAAGACACCATCCATCGTGTCCTCAGCTTCGGCAAACCTTCCTGTGACGAATCAGCACTCCTGGACCTTCCCGATCTTGCAGTATCTCAACAATGGGAACCTACCCAAAGACCCAAAGGAGGCGAAGCGTATAAAAAAGGAGGCCGCGAAGTATACCACAATGGCACGACAACTATACAAACGAAGGCTGTCCCAGCCCCTCCTCAAATGCATAGAGCCAGGAAACATGGACTATATACTTCGTGAAATCCATCACATTGGGGGTAAAACCCTAGCTTAGAAAGTCATCCGAGTCGGGTACTTCTGGCCAACCATCATCAGGGACTCGCTCCAATTGGTTAAAAGCTACAAAAATGCCAGGTTCACACCGACCTACACCAAGCAGCCCCCATCAGCTTAACATAGTAACGGATCGCCCCTTCAGAAATTGGGGAATCGACTTCGTCGGCCCATTCCTCATGGCTCCCAGGTAACTCTGATTTCTTATAGTCACCATCTACTACTACATTAAATGGATCAATGCCGAGGCGTTGGCCACCATCACGGCCACCCAATGCCGAAAATTCTTTTGGAGATAAGTCATAACCCAGCTTGGGATTCCTGAGATCGTGATCTCCAATAACGGGACCCAGTTCGCAGACAAATGCTTCCAAGAGTTTCTAGAGGGACTCAGCATCTCTCAGAGGTTCAGCTCGATGGAACATCCTCAAACTAATGGCCAGGTAGAAGTGTAACACCCTACCACACAAAGCCTTATGCTTAAGTTGTAAAGCAGAGGTGACGAGGTATTACGACCTCTAAAAGTAAAATACGTACATAAATATAGTTGAAAGAAATCATATCTAGGAGCCTTGAAGAATAAGCTAAACAAAAAACGAAAATAGAAAAGCGTGTCACACTCGCACGGATATTCATAAAATGGATAGGTAAGATCAAAAGAAGGCTAAAAACATAATATACAGATCAGAGTTCCAAAACATAGATATCAAGCTCTAGATTCGACCTGCAAAACTAAGGCCGACTAGAGTATGTAATTATATATATTTATACAACACAAAATATAACTCAAACTACAGAATAAACACATGTTTCTCCAAGTCAACTTCTAAGAGGGACAAATATAAAATATATACAGAGAGGAATCTATATACATATATACATAGCATAAATAGAAAATACAACATCCCAAAATAACCACACTTCGCCTGCACAGGAAACTCCAGACACTCAGCGAGGTGCCTCTCGACCTACATCTGAAAAACAACAGAATATATATGGAATGAGAACCGGAGGTTCTCAGCATGGTAAAGGTGCCCGCATAGTTAATATAAAAGGTCCCAAGAAAGCCAGAATCATTCCTAGAACTTCGACACTCAGATTTTAGCTTAAAGACCCAACTAAACCATAATTAAGTAAGATATCTAAGGTATTCAAGTTCTAAATCTAACTTTAACTTAACACTTCACTTTCTGTCTCCTTCAATCCTCTGAATCACCGGTGGAACAACCCTTCTCACACCTCCGCCAAGCGGGGTCTCTCAGAAAACATACACATACACTTCAAGTAAGGAAAACACAGACAGAGGTACAATTACAGCAAATAGAACAAGTAGCAGATAAGTAGAGTTAAGCAACTAAGCAAACTAAAATAATGCTCACCAAAGCAAAACATACAATGCACATGATGTATGTCTGTTCTATGACTGATGAGTCTAATCTGTTGGTTGTATAGCCAACCCAATATGTCTTGGTAGTTAACCATTGGACAGTCCCTCTGTGTGCGCATCCCCAAACTCAAAAAATTATCCATGGAGTCAAACTCCAAGTTCAATAATATAATATTCCATAGAGTTAAACTCCAAGCTCAATAATAATCCGTGGAGTCAAACTCCAAGCTCAAATATAATATTCCATGGAGTCAAACTCCAAGCTCAATAATATAATATTCAAAATCCATATATATATGCATGCCCATGGGGGAACCCGGGGAGTTAAATTTTCCGGTCACATTTTGCAATAGAGGGTCAACAAATAGTCTCAAATATACAAGCTACATAATAATCTTTTTCTTTTTAAAATAACACTTCAAATCAAAACTCCAATTCTTATAGAAATTTCGGCAGTATCTCCTCTAAAACTCGAATTTCTACCACCCTTCAAGGGTCCCAACTACCAAACCAAACACCTCTCAGTCATTCAAATCATTTCCAATAACAAATTATTTCAAAATCAAACAAATACCAATATTAAATCTTTTTCCAAAACCAACCAACTTTAACAGCAAATTATTAACAACAGCTAAACCACACATTTTATTCCATATACACAATTCGTCAATTATACATTCAGTTCATTCCTATCTTAAGATTTTCTAGCCTAAGTTTTTACGTGACATTAAACATTAATTATGAGAAACTAAAACCATACCTTCGTACGGAATCAAAATATTCGAAGCTCCGGAGAAACTTTCTGACCAAGCTATCGAAGAAGAAAATGTCTAGAATCGTCTGTGCTCCTAGAACTCCCGTTAGCAGAACTCAAGGGATAGAAGAGCTACGTCACCGTCAACTTCCACCGATCAAAAGTGATGCCAATGTGTAGAGAAGGAAGATACAGATACTTTTACCGGATTAACTTTTTTATTAGAGTTACGAATTGCAAAAAAATTAAAGCCGAAAATTTGTGGGAATTTAGATTCTCTCTCGGTTACGCTCTTCTCTCTCGCCGTTTTCTTTCCTTTTTTTTTTCTCTCGCATACGCTAATCATATATATATATTATATACACACGATTAATTAGTAAGCCGCCTTGGCTTCTTTATTGTATATATATATATATGCAACACAATGCATAATATTATCTCTGTTCTTATCTTTGCACTTTAGTTATCGTGTGTGAACGCTTCGTGCTTTTGTATCTCTGTTTTCTACGTCATTGAGCTTTATTTCTTCATCTAGTATTATTACTTTCTTCCATATATATTAATGTATGAGCTTTAGAACTGGCGTGTCACTTTGTTATCCTTTGCTTTACGGCTAGAGGTAAGGCTTAGGGTTATAGGGTGTTACACTTAGTGGTATCAGAGCAGTTCATCCTCGTGAGCCTGAGGGATGGACCGATTGTGCGTCATTACATACTCTAGGTCATTTTTCTTTCATGCTATTTATGATATCTATTTGATATGCATAGCATTCTAGTTTGTGAGTGCCTTTTTGGGATAATTGAAGCACTAAACTTGAGATATTAAGACTGATCACCTTGATATCGATTGTTTGGCGTAGACAGGACCCTAAATGGCAACCCGTGAACGAGGTCGATCACGTACACAGAGAGATAACGAGGATGACCAACTGGCCGATAACCATGCCGAGTTCATGGCGGCAATAACTAACTTAGCTAACTCAATGCAAACGAGTGCTGCTACCACTACTCAAGCTGTGGAAAGGTTGGGGCAACCAACAGGAAATGGGAATGGAGAAGGGACCGAAAATAATTTAGGAGGTGCTCCAATGACACTAGTTACTTTCTTAAAGGTTAATCCGCCGACTTTCAGAGGAACGACAAATCCTACTGAAGCAGACAATTGGTTCCAAGCCGTGGAGCGTGCACTGCAGAATCAGTATGTCCCAGATACTCAATTCGTGGAATTTGCGGCTTATCAACTGATGGGAGAAGCTTAATATTGGTGGTAGAGATAATTCCGACTACTGTAACTTCAGAATGCAGATATTCCATGGGAGTTATTTTGGGCTGCTTTCTACAGGAAGTATTTCCTGGAATTAGTAAGGGACGCTAGAGAGTTTGAGCTTATGCAGTTAAAGCAAGGTTCGATGTCTGTAGCCGAGTATATCAGCAAGTTTGAGGATTCTCAAGGGTATGTCAAGGAGCTCCTGAGTCTTATGAGGGTTGGAAGTGCATAAAGTACCAAGGAGGTCTTAGGGAAAACATTATGAGTGTTGTGACTCCATTGGAGATTCAGAGATTTTTTTAGTGAACAAAGTAAGGGCTATTGAGGATTATGCTAAGAAAGTGACATTGGCAAGGGATACTCATGGAGGCAACAATAATCGAGGCTGTAGAAAGCATTTTCAGCCTAGAGCCCATAACTTCAAAAGGGGAGGACATGCTTCTCAATACCCCCAAGGTCAAGGAAACTTCAGGAAAGCTAACTATGATCAATTTCATCAGGCGAAAGGAAGAGTTGGATGCTTTACTTGTGGAATGCCTGGACACATGTCAAGGAATTGTCCACGTAGGAGAAACCAGAATACAGGTTAGAACCAACAACAAGGCCGAGTATTTGCTGTGAATGCCAATGATGCTGCTAAGTCGGATCCTTTGATGAGAGGTAAATATTTAATTGGTGACAAGACATTGATTGCTTTGTATGATACGGGAGCTTTACATTCGTTCATTGTATTTGATAAGGCTACTGAACTAGGGTTGAAAATCTCAGACTTAGCTTTTGATTTGCACGGGCATACCCCGTCTCAAACAATTATGACTAGATTAGGTTGTAGATAGATACCTTTCAAGATTGAGGATAAATCTTTTGTTCATGACTTAATTTGTTTGCCGATGGCTGGGTTGGAAATTATTTTTGGATTTAATTGGTTCTCAAAAACCGAGTGCTGTCGGATTGCTTCGAGTGATCAATTCTATTTATGTCAGAAGGAGAAGGAGGAGCAGTTGTAGCTAAGGGTTATTACCTGAACTCTGTAATGGTGAACTGTAGTAGGGAAGAATGTCATAGTTATATACTTTTGGCTGCAAATGCATTAGGCGATGAGCAGAAGTTAGACTGAATTCCCATAGTAAAAGAGTTTCTCGAAGTGTTTTCTGAAGATATTTCCGAATTCCCACCTCAAAGGGAAATTAAACTTGCGATAGACTTGGTGCCAGGAGGCAGACCAGTGTCAATTGCATCGTACAGAATGGCTTCGATAGAGCTGGTTGAACGTAAGACTCAGTTGGAGGAGCTTCTGAAC
The DNA here is from genome assembly GCF_000816755.2 of Arachis ipaensis. Classification (NCBI taxonomy): domain Eukaryota; kingdom Viridiplantae; phylum Streptophyta; class Magnoliopsida; order Fabales; family Fabaceae; genus Arachis; species Arachis ipaensis. Next base: position 114,012,191 of record NC_029790.2, on the reverse strand, counting down.
AAGAGGTTTATTCGATCGAGTGTGTCTCCGTGGGGAGCACCAGTTTTATTAGTGAAAAAGAAAGATGGAGGAATGCAAATCTGTGTGGACTATCGATAGTTGAACAGAGTGACGGTGAAGAATAATTATCCATTGCTGAGGATTGATGATTTAATGGACCAATTGCAACGAGGTGGGGTGTTCTTGAAGATCGATTTGAGGTCAGGTTACCATCAGATAAGAGTGAAGGAGAAGGATATCCCGAAGACATCATTTAGAACATGCTATGGTCACTATGAATATGCGGTGATGTCCTTTGGGTTGACGAATACGCCTGCTGTATTCATGGATTACATGAACAGAGTATTTCGTCCCTTTTTAGATAAATTTTTGGTGGTGTTCACAGATGACATCTTGGTTTATTCAAAGACGGTGAAAGAGCATAAAGATCATCTAAGGATTGTGTTACAAATTTCGAAGGAGCGAAAGTTGTATGCAAAGTTGTCGAAGTGTGAATTTTGGAAGGTGGAAGTAAAGTTCTTAGGGCATGTGGTGAGTTGATAAACCACAATTTTATGGTTTATTTTGGATTGAATTTAGTGGATTTTGTCAACTCTTTTCACACTTTTTCATATTAATTGCATGATTTTATGATTTCTTCCTAATTATGCTTTAAGAATTAAAAACATGCTTCCTAAGCCTTAAAGATGTTAACTTTTTATTTTCTTCTATTACCATTCGATACCGTGATACGTTTGTTGAGTAATTTTAGGGTCTATAGGGAAAAAGTGGAAGGAACATGAAGAATTAAAATTTTGAGGCGTACGCATGGCACACATGACATGAGGAACGTGATTTTCTTAGAATTGCATGTGCTAGCGATTTCTGGACCTTTCTTGGGCCCAAATCAACTCAATTTTGAAGGGAAAAAGGCCAAAATTTGAGGGGGGGGTGAATGGAGGCAATCAAGCATACACACATTTTACTTAATTTTAAACTAGTTTTTATTCCTAGGTTTCTAGAGAGAGAAACGCTTCCTTCTCTCTAGGATTTTAGTGCACTTTGATTACATTTTTTCCCAATTCCTTATTTGGATCTTGTTGAATTTCCATTTTTTTGCTTTAATTGTAGTTTTGCTAGTTCAATCTCACTTAGAAACTTTGTTAGCTATTCTCTCTTAGTTTGTTGGTTTATGGATATTGTTAATTTTGAATTTATATTAATGCATTGAAGTTTTCATGATTTCTATGTGTTAATTGAGTTGTGATAATTGCTAATTAGTAGTGGGTAGATTTAATTATGTTCAATTTTCTCAATTATATGATGTTCCTTTTTCTTGCTCACCAAGTGTTTGATAGAATGTTTACTTTGACTATGGAGTAGATTTTTTTTCTTGGCTTGGGGTTGAGTAATTGGATATCCTTGAGTTGTTAATGTCCAATTCTAGTTGGTAATTGAGAGTTGTTAATTGGTTTAGCTTTCACTAAAGCTAGTTTTTCACTAAATCAAATTAGTGAGTTAGCTAGGACTTGTGGATTGAAATCAATTATGCTTACTTGACTTTCTTTAGATTAATTGATTGTCATTCCTTTTTGTTGACTTTAATTTCTTAGCTCTTTTACCTTAATTTTGTGTTCCTTAGTTGCATACCATTTTATTGTTATCATCTTAGTTACATTCTTGTTAGATAGTCAATTGCTTGTTTGGTGTTTCTAATTGTCACATTTTAATTGTTAATTGTTATTTGCTTTTGGCTTCTAGTCATTTTACTTTTCCCTTAAGCAATTCAAAACCCCCCAATTTTTCTAATTAATAATGTGCACTCAATTGCAAGTCCTAGGGAAAATGACCCGAGATCCTACTCCCGGTAATTAATTTGATTCTTGTGACTTTCTTCTAAACTTTGATTGGGGGATCACTTGTCAGTGTAGATGACATTTGAGTTTGAGAACCTTGGAATTTTCTAGACCGCCATTTATCTTCTGTCATGAGTAGAGGAGGAATAGTGATGAATCCTTTAAAGGTTGAGGCGGTAATAAAATGGGGAAGGCCGACGTCAGTGACTAAGGTTAGGAGCTTCTTGGGATTAGTCGGATATTACAAAAGATTCATCCATGGATTTGTTGTAAACCGTGTTACCGATGACTAAGCTAACTCGGAAGGATATACCGTTTGTATGGACGTCAGAATGCGAAGAAATTTTCCAAACCTTGAAAGAGAAGTTGACTTCAACGGCAGTTTTAATTTTAACCGAACCACACGAACCATTTGAAGTTTATTACAATACCTCACTGAAAGGCTTGATTTGTGTGTTAATGCAACACCATAATGTGGTAGCTTATGCTTCGCGTCAGCTAAGACCACATGAGGTGAATTACCCAACTCATGATTTGGAATTGGCGGCAGTTGTGTTTGCTTTAAAGATTTGGAGGCACTATTTGTACGGAGTTAAGTTTTGAGTCTTTTCTGATCTCAAGAGTCTCAAGTACATCTTTGATCAGAAAGAGCTCAATATACGCCAAAGAAGATGTATGGAGGTACTGAAAGATTATGACTTTGAGTTAAGTTATCACCCCGGGAAGGCTAACATTGTAGCAGATGCCTTGAGTAAGAAGTCGTTGACTGTTGCTTGGATGAGGATTAAAGAGGAGCAATTGGTAAACAAGTTTGCGGAGCTTAAGTTGGACATTGGTAAAGTTGACGGAAAAGCTTGTTTGAATAAGTTGAACATGTCAAGTACATTCAAGACAGAAATTTAGAGGGCCCAGCAAGACGTGCAGGAGCTTCAAAAAATGTTCCAACCGATTGGTAAAAAGATGCAAGGAGAGTTTACTAAGGACGGTGAAGGTATATGGAGATATAAAGGGAGGATCTGTGTGCCAGATGTTGGGAGTTTGAGGCAAGAGTTGTTGTCAGAAGCTCATAATAGTGATTCTCTATTCATCCAGAAAGTACAAAAATGTATCACGATTTGAAGAAAATGTTTGGTGGCTTAGAATGAAAGGTGATATAGCTTCACTTGTATCCAAATGTCTGATGTGTTAGAAGCTGAAGTTAGAGCATTAGAGACCTTCAGGAATGCTACAGCCTCTTGAAATTTCTCAATGGAAGTGGGAAGGAGTTGCTATGGACTTTGTAATAAGTTTGCCGAGGACTAGGTTAGGATTTAATGCAGTTTGAGTGATCGTGGATCGCTTAACTAAGTTCGCTCACTTTCTGCCTATCCGAGTGAACTATTCACTGGAGGAATTGACGAGACTGTACATTAAGGAGATAGTGAGGTTGCACGGTATACCAACGACGACAGTGTTGGACCGAGATCCCCATTTACGTCAAGATTTTGGGGAGCTTTTCAAAAAGCTTTTGGTACGAGACTATGTCTCAGCACTGCATATAATCCACAAACTGACAAACAGTCGAAAAGAACTATTTAGACATTGGAGGATATACTAAGGGCATGTGTGTTAGATCAACTGGGAAGTTAGGACCGTTACATGCCATTGGTGGAGTTTGCGTACAACAATAGCTTTCATGCGAGTATTGGGATGGCTCCGTATGAGGCTTTGTATAGACGAAAGTGCCAGTTTCCACTATGTTGGTATGAAGCCGGTGAAACAAGTGTGTTGGGACCAGATTTGGTAGCAGAGACCATTGAGAAGATCAAGCAAATTCGAGTTAGAATTCTGACTGCACAAAACTAACATAAGAATTATGCAGATCAGAGGAGAAAGCTATTAAATTTTGAAGACAGTGAGCATGTATTCTTAAAGGTTACTCCAACAACTGGATTGGAAGGGTGATCGAGACGAAGAAATTGAATTCGAGGTACATAGGGATTTTTTAAGTGTTAAGGCGAGTCGGGCCGGTGGCTTATCAAGTGGCCTTGCTGCCATGTTTGTCTAACCTACATGACGTATTTCATGTGTCACAACTCCGTAAGTACATATCAGATGCGACTCATGTGTTAGAGCCCGAATCGGTTGAGTTGAAGGAGAACCTGACTTTTCAAGTCATGCCAGTGAGAATTGATGACACTAGTATGAAGAAGTTGCACGGAAAAGAAGTTCTGTTGGTAAAGGTAGCTTGGAAGAGAGCTGGAATGAAAGAGCACACTTGAGAATTGGATTCAGAAATGCGGAAGGATCATCCTGAGTTATTCTCAGGTAATTCTTAAATTTTTGGGACAAAATTTCTAATTTGGTGGGGAGAATGTAATAATTTAATTCCTCGGAATAGGTTCGAAAATTTAGAAGTATTAATTAGAAAATTTAAAAGTGAGATTTGAATTCAGTAGATTTTTTCGAGTGGGAAAATATAATTTTGTGCAGAAAATTACGTAAAAATGCGTACTGGTAATTTAGTCAGTAGTACTGGTTTAAGTCTGTCTGGTACTATGTGAGAGAAAATAAAACTGTAGAAAAACTTGGAAAAATATTTAGAATTGAAAACTAAGTGCTAATTCTAAAGATTTTGGCGCAAAGTTAGGCTAAACAAACCAAAAACGCTAAATGGTTAGATCGAGCCCAGGTTGGGCCCAAGACCAACATATAAATATACTCATTAAAGATCATTCAGCCTCATTCACTCCATAAACAACACAAGAACACAGCTGAGAACTGAGAAGGGAGAAGAAAACCTAAATACTATTCATCTTCTTCTTCTTTCGATCATAACTTGAGCTACAGTTCTCTAATTCGCGTGCTGTTTGTGGTCACGCATAGCTCTCATCAAGCCCATTATTTCTAGCTAAACAAAGTGGTAAGGAACTCACACTTTCTTGCCCAGTTCTCTGCCCTAACAATTTTGTGATTTTGGGTTTAGTTATTGAGTAGATTCTTTGATTTTGGTTGTTTAGGGGTAATCTAGCATTGGGTTATTGTTGGATTTTGTCTCTAATACTGTCGAATAACGTAAGTTACGTCGAAACCCTTATGATTTGGTATATTTGTGAACTCTAGGATTGATTTTGGTAAATTGCATGATATTAGATTGAAATTTGTAATTATTGGAGTTGGTCTTGACAATTGGATTGAACTTTGGTGGCTGGAGCTTTGTTGCTAGTGTGGAAATCGGCCAAGGTATGGTTACAATTTTCTTTAGTTAATATGTAATGTTTCGTAAAACTTAGGCTAGGGGGCCTTAGGATAGGATTGAATTGAAGATGATTGTTTATGCTTATTGAATGTTGATAAATATTGATGTTGAGGATGAGTATTGACTATTATTGATGTTAATGACAATTGATGATGGTTGTGAGTTTCAATGATGTTGAATGGAGGAATAATGATTTGTGATGCTTTGGATTGGTACTTGTTGATAGTGGTAGTGTATGAGAAAAATTATAGAAGTAGTTGTTGATTTTGGAATTAAATGGTTAGGTGTTGTGTGGTTGAACAATGATAGAGTTGCAATTGGAAATGTGTAAGAAAGTGTAGGATTTGGAATTGAGTATGTTTGGATTTGGTTTGGCTTGGAGCTTTAGAAAACTATAGAACCTTGCAATTTTTAATAGAACCTTGTTTTTAACCAACTTCAAAAAGTCATAGCTTGTGCTCCGGACCTTCAATTTTGATGAAACTTAATTTAAATGAAAGTTGGATCCGAGAGGTTTAAGATGTTTGAAGAACGGATGAAAAATATTTAATAGCAAAAAATTTATGCGCCTTTGAAGTTTAGTATAAAATTTTTCAAAGGTTTTCAAGACATGTGTACGTGGAGAGTGCACGCGATGCGAGGATTGGCTATTGCCAAGCACTCTCGCGTATGCGACACTGGCATACGTACGCGAGAATGACATTTTTATAGGCATGCGTACGTGGCATGTTGCACGCGACGCGAGCCTCCCATTCTGTTTTGAGGACTCGTGTACACGAATGGAGCATGCGTACACGACTTAGGCAATTTGACACTCATGCATACACGAGAGGGGGTATGCGTATGCATGACCCCTGTTTTGTTGAAAACTTATTTTTTTTAACACTTTGATTGTTCTTCTAGCTTTCCAACCTTCTTTAATTACTACTTAAGGCTCATAACTAGTGATTAGGCTTTGAGACTAGTGAGGATGGGTTAGGTGACTTAAATTAGATATTTTCTGTTATGATTTTAGAAGACAGTGACTTAGGCTTGAGATGTAATGTAGATGGATTAGTTATGTGAGTTGATGAAGCACTAGATTGATGATGAATTTGAGAAATTGAGAATTGATGATGGTTATGATGAGTTTAGAACTTGGAGAGGAATGATGAACTCATTGGATACTGATAGTGAATTACAGATATTGTTGTTAATATGTTTATGCGCCTGGCAATGATGGTGGTTAATCCCGCTTGTCGAGGTCGAGATCCACGAGATTATTGATAAGTTGCTGTGCACCTCGGGCAAGGTCGGTGGTGGATCCCGTTTGTCGAGGTTGTGGTGCCAGCGTAAGAACGGTAGTTAATCCCGCTTACGTTAAGAACAATGTGAGGGCTGAGGCTGAGTATCCCGGTCGCATCTTTTCAAATCACAGGAGTGTGTCGGGCTCTATATCCCTTGATAGTGTGCCAGGCACTATATCCTTGGGGTACCAATAATTCCTGATCGAAAGGCGACATCCCGAGGGAATGTGTCTGGTTGGAAACTGAACTGACAAGTGATACCACGGCCAATAAGATAGGCATTAATCATGTGCATCTTCTATGTGTTTTTCTGCTTTGCTTACTTGCATCTATTGCCTAAATGTATAACATGCTTACCTGTTTCTTGAATTACTTGCTATAAATGTAGATTACATATGTTTTACTTGCTTGCATCTAGCTGTGTTTTCTGCTGGGATTGAGGAGGTTCGATAGGCGATGGTGATGAGATCGCCTGGAGGATAGGATGGCGAAGGCTGTGGGATAGTAGTGTTTCTGTTAGTTTAGAATTCTCTTAAGTTAGTTACCCTGTTATTGGTTTAAGTTATATGTTTCATTAAGCTTGAATATCTTTATATCAGTGTGAAGTTCTAGGATTGCCTCTGGCATCCCAAAATCTTATATCTTATCTATTGGCCACTATTACCATACTGAGAACCTTCTGTTCTCATACCATATGTTGTTATTTTTTAGATGTAGGTTGCAACCCACCTCGGTGAGTTTATGACGGGAGAATTATCGTCGGTCTAGAATTTCTCAATAGAAAAGAACCTCGTTGCAAGCATAGTTCCAAACCAACAGATGACTCTCGGTCTAAGTTTAATTTGTTTGTCACTTAAGTCAAACCCAATAAAAACTGAGAGTATTTAAACCTTGGATCGTCTCTCAAAGAAATTGCTGGAGAGTGTGCATATTATTGGTTATGAGGTATTTTGAGATTTCTGATTGATGACTAAGAAAGTAAAGATCAAACAAAGAAACTATAAATGCTAAAATACACTCATGGTATAGATTAAGAGTCAAGGTTTTCTATCTAGATCATTGACCATAACATGGTAATTACAAATGGTTAATTCCATTTAGTCATCCTCTAATATCAGAGGGTTAAGTCAAGTGGACATAGTTGATCCTAAAACTAACTAACAACCCTAAATCACCATTAAAACTGGACATCAATGATATCAAGGAACCTAAGTCCTCAATCTCAAGTCAAGAGTGCTAAAATCTACTCTAAAATCTAACCAAGCATTTTATCAAACACTTGGAAGGTATAAAAGGAAAGCTTAGTAAAATTGCAAAAATAATAAAATCTAACACTACCACATGCAAGATAACAACAATAACAACTCAATTAAACAATAAAGAAACATAAAATATCAAATTTCATTAAATGGAAATCAAAATCAACAAGAGTTCATAAACACAAAAGTGACAAAATAAAGGAAATGACAATTAAGACTAAGAAACAAAAATGTAGCAACAAGAAATTGCACGGAAAACTAAATCAAAGCAAGAATTAAAACCTAATCCTAAGGAAAATTTAATCTAATCTACCGTAATTCTAGAGAAAAGAGAGAGCTTCTCTCTCTAGAATATGACCTAATACATCATCCTAAAACTGAACTTAATTACTCTCCCCTTGTTCCTTCTTGAATTTGGTCTCAAATACTTCAGAAATGAGTTGGATTTGGGCTTGGATGAGTTCAGAAATCGTCAGCCACATTTTCTTTAAGTTAGTCACGTGCCAAGTATCACGCGTACGCGGGATGTCACGCGTACGCGTGAGGCATGCATACACGTGACCATGAACTCCACCAAATCCTTCATTCTTCATGAATTCTCTATCTTGCATACTTTTTCTTCACTTATTTGATCCAATCCTTGACTTCTAAGCCTGGAATCACTGCACAAACACATCAAGGCATCAAATGGAATCAAAGTGAATTAAATTTAGTGAATTAAAAGCATAAAAGGCATGTTTTCAATCATTAAGCACAATTACGAGAAATTCACAAAATCATGCTATTTCAATGAATAAATATGAGCAAAGTTGATAAAATCCACCAAATTCAATACAAAATAAACCATCAAAATGTGGTTTATCAATCTTTTCATACTTAAACAATAGCATGTCCTCATGCTAAACTCAAGAAAGACAAGAAAGGGGTATCACTTTTATTCAATGCAAAATATCTAAATGCAAACTATCTACATGCATATAACTATTCTAATTACTATCTATTTATCTATAGGTATATACGTAGTCAAAGTAAATCAAATTTCCAAGAAAGCATGTATGCACAATCAATGGCCAAAATAATCATATCTAAACTGTTCATACCCTAATCCGAGCTTTGTGGTCGGGACGGCAGAAGACGGGAGGACCGACTTCATAAGGAGGTCCCTCACCCCCGACCTCTTCTTAAAAGAGAGCTCAGAGCAGCTCCTAAAGGCCAAAAAAGGGGCCAGAGAGGCCCAAAGAGGTCCAGCACAGCAAAGGCCACCGCCCGCCAGAAGGCGGTTGCCAAAGTTATGATCTTAAAGATGGACATACAACAACGTCCGGATTGGAAGATGGAACCCCTCAGAACATTGGCGCCGTTGCCGGAGAACCTGAAAGTCATCCCACAATCATGGCGAGCAACCCACCTAATAATGGACATACAACAACGTCCGGATTGGAAGATGGAATGCCAACAAAAAACCCAGACTCTGCGGTCCCTCCACCATCACCCAAGGAAACACACCACTCCAAGGAAGACAAACTCCCTTCCAACACAGAAATATTAGACGCCATCCGCGAACAACAGGATCGCCTAAAACAGCTCAAGCGAAAGGCCGAGCGCCAACAGGAGGCCGAATGAGAACTCCGAAGGGAGACGAGAAGGCAACGAGAGCTGGAAGGAAAGCTCCAAAAGCTCAAACCTAACCTCAAATCCCGCACTACCCGAACCAACCGTGAGACCAGCCCCTTCAGAGTGCAAGATCCGTTCTCAGAGGAAACTATGGAAGCGAAAGTCCCCAAGGATTTCAAACCCCCCGACATGGACCTATACGACGGAGGATCCGATCCAAGCCATCATCTCAGCAACTTCAGGAGTCGGATGTACCTCACCGAGGCCTCCGATGTAACTCGCTGCAAAGCTTTCCCGGTCACCCTCACCAAAACAGCTATAAAGTGGTTCGACAGCCTACCTTCAAGGCCGATCACCAGCTTCGACGATCTCGCCAAGAAATTCCTGGCCAGATTCTCTATTCAAAGGGACAAAATCAAGCATGCACCACGTCTACTCAGAATCAAGCAAGGAGATCGGGAGAGCTTTCGGACATATATGGAGAGATTTAATAAAGCATGCCTCAAAGTGCAAGAAACGGCCTGCGAGAAGGGCCATTCAGCCAGTCCATATCCAAAAAACACCCCACTTTCCTGAACGAAGTGCAAGAACGGGCCGAGAAATACATCAACATGGAAGAAAAATTTCGACTGGGAGAAACTTCAAGAGTCAATTTTTCCTACTCTTCCCGAGACAAAGACAAAGAGCCAAAAAAGAAGGAAGAGTCAACTGCCGAGAAGCCCATGAAATATCACAACTACACCCCTCTCCAGGTATCCCTAGTAGACGTCTACAGGGAAATATGTCACACTCAGTAGATCCCGCCTCCCTGTCTGATCAAACACAAAAAAGAGGAAGTCGGACGGAATATTGCGAATACCACAAACTCTACGGACACCCCACCAACGAATGCTACGACTTGAAAAATGTCATAGAGAAGTTGGCCTGGGAAGGATGACTGGGCCGATACCTAGCCAACAGAACGGACGACCAAAGAAAGAGAAGAAGGGATGAAGAGGGAGGACGGCCAGAACACCCCCTTTTTACCCTGGAAAGGCACGTCCATATGATCAATGGAGGATTCGCAGGAGGTGGGATCTCAAGATCGTCCCGCAAAAGGCACCTTAAGGAGGTATACCATGTCGCAGAGGAGAGTCAACCACCCGACCTCCCCACGATCTCTTTTACCAAAGAAGATGCTGCAGGCATCACCCCAGGGCATGACGATCCCGTAGTAATCATCATCATACTGGCAAACGCCAACCTCTATCAAACTCTGATTGACTAGGGGAGTTCGGATGACATCCTATTTAAAGCCGCTTTCAACAAGCTCGAGCTCAAAGAAAAGGGGTTAAAGGCATATCCCAACAGCCTATTCGGGCTGAGAGACACCCCGATTCAACCTCTCGGATATATCTCGTTGCACACTACCTTCGAGAAGGGAGCCCGGTCTAGAACATTAAGCGTCGACTACATTGTAGCCGATGTAAGCTCGGCATATAACGCCCTCCTAGGCCGGACAACTCTAAACCGACTCACCGCAACAGTCTCTACTCCACACCTATGCATGAAATTCCCAACTATGGAAGGCATAGCCACCATAAGGGGTGATTAGAAGCTTCCACGACGATGCTACAATGACAACCTAAACTTGAAAGGTAGCCCCGGAGGGAAGAAGAATAACACCATCGAACTCGGAGGAGCCCGAAAGCGCGAAGAATTTCCTCTACAACCAGAAGGCGAGACCGAGGAGGTATAGGTTGGAGATACCCCAAATAAGACAACCAAATTCGGAGCGAACCTAAAGGAAGACCTAAAGGAGCTACTCATTAAGTTCCTAAAGGAACACTCGAACCTCTTCGCCTGGAAAGTCGCTGACATGCCCGGCATTGATCCCAGACTGATAAGCCACAGATTGGCCGTATACCCCGAATCTCGACCAATACAATAAAAGTGTAGGAAGCTCGGCCCGGAAAGATCACAAGTCTTGGAGAAGCAAGTGCGGGACTTGCTAGAGGCAGGATTTGTAAGAGAGGTTAAGTACCCACTTTGGCTGGCGAACGTCGTTGATGAGCGGATAATTTATACGCTTTTTGGCATTGTTTTTAGTATGTTTTTAGTATATTTTAGTTAGTTTTTATTATGTTTTTATTAGTTTTTAAATAAAAATCACAATTCTGGACTTTACTATGAGTTTGTGTGTTTTTCTATGATTTCAGGTATTTTCTGGCTGAAATTGAGGGACCTGAGCAAAAATCTGATTTAGAGGCTGAAAAAGGACTGCAGATGCTGTTGCATTCTGACCTCCCTGCACTCGAAGTGGATTTTCTGGAGCTACAGAAGCCCAATTGGCGCGCTCTAAATTGCGTTGGAAATAGACATCCTGGGCTTTCCAGCAATATATAATAGTCCATACTTTCCCGAGATTTGATGGCCCAAACAGGCGTTCCAAGTCAGCTCAAGAATTCTAGCGTTTAACGCCAGAACTGGCACAAAAGCTGGAGTTAAACGCCCAAACTGGCACAAAAGCTGGCGTTTAACTCCAAGAAAAGTCTCTACACATGGAAGCTTCAATGCTCAGGACAAACACACACCAAGTGGGCCCGGAAGAAGATTTTTGCATTAATTACTTATTTTTGTAAACCCTAGGCTACTAGTTCTCTATAAATAGGACCTTTTGCTATTGTATTTTCATCTTTGGATGTTTAGTCCCTAGACCTTGGAGGCTGGCCATTCGGCCATGCTTACACCATTATCACTTTTGTATTTTCAACGGTGGAGTTTCTACACACAGATTAAGGTGTGGAGCTCTGCTGTTCTTCATGAATTAATGCAAAGTACTACTGTTTTTCTATTCTATTCACGCCTACTTCTTCTCTAAGATATTCATTCGCACTCAAGAACATGATGAATGTGATGATTATGTGACACTCATCACTATTCTCACCTATGAACGCGTGCCTGACAACCACTTCTGTTCTACATGCAAACAAGCTTGAATGTGTATCTCTTGGGTTTCTAATCTAAGATTAGAACCTTTGTGGTATAGGCTAGAATTATTGGCGGCCATTCCTGAGATCCGGAATGTCTAAACCTTGTCTGTGGTATTCTGAGTAGGATCTGGGAAGGGATGACTGTGACGAGCTTCAAACTCGCGATTGTTGGGCGTGTGACAGACGCAAAAGGATCAATGGATCCTATTCCAACATGATCGAGAACCGACAGATGATTAGCCGTGCGATGACAGCGTGCGTAGAACATTTTCACTGAGAGGATGGGAAGTAGCCATTGACAACGGTGATGCCCAACATAAAGCTTGCCATGGAAAGGAGTATGAATGATTGGAAGAAGACAATGGGAAAGCAGAGGTTCAGGAGGAACAAAGCATCTTCATACGCTTATCTGAAATTCCTACCAATGAATTACATAAGTATCTCTATCTTTATCTTATTTTATGTTTTATTAATCTTTTAATTATCAATCCTCCATAACCATTTGAATCCGCTTGACTGAGATTTACAAGATGACCATAGCTTGCTTCAAGCTGACAGTCTCCGTGGGATCGACCCTTACTCACGTAAGGTATTACTTGGACGACCCAGTGCACTTGCTGGTTAGTTGTGCGGAATTGTGACAAAGTGTGATTCACGTTTGAGAGCTCCAAGTCCTTTGGCGCCATTGTTGATGATCACAATTTCGTGCATCAAGTTTTTGGCGCCGTTGCCGGGGATTGTTGGAGTTTGGACAACTGACGGTTCATCTTGTTGCTTAGATTAGGTACTTTTCTTTTTATTTTTCAGAATTTTTAAGAATGAATTCTAGAGTTTCAAGGTGATGTTCTTATCATCACAAAAGCTGATTGATTCTCATCAATTTAGCTGTTGAATGTAATGCCCTGCTGAAGCTTGGCTAGCCATGTCTAATCTTTTTAGACTGAAGCTTTAGACTAACATTACATGATTCCTGGAATTCTTATTAAAATTTTTGATTCTCTTTATTTTCTTTTCTATATAAGTTTCGAAAATAAAAAAAAATTTTATAAAATCATAAAAATAAAAAATATTTTATGTTTCTTGTTTTAGTCTAATATCAATTTTTAAGTTTGGTGTCAATTGCATGTCTTTATTCTTCTTGCATTTTTTTGAATATATGCATTATGTTCTTCATTGATCTTCAAGTTATTCTTGATGATTTCAGTACTCTGATCTTTAATTTCTCTTATTTTGTATCTTTTGTTGTTTGTTATATGCATTTTCAAATTGCTATAGTCCTTAGTATACAAACTTCTAAGTTTGGTGTCTTGCATGCATTGTTTATTTGATCTTAGTTGCATTCTTTTTATTATTGTTTCTCATCATTTAAAAAAAATTCAAAAAAAAATTTTAAATTGTGTCTTTTGAAGTCAATAACACAGATAATTGAAGATTCAGAACATTCAGCAGAGGAATTACACAGAAAAAGCTGGGCGTTCAAAACGCCCAGTGAAGAAGGAAAACTGGCGTTTAAACGCCAGTCAGGATATCTGGCTGGGCGTTAAACACCCAAAAAGGTAGGATTTTGGGCGTTAAATGCTAGAATGAATACCATTTTGGGCGTTTAACGCTAGGATGACACTAGAGGGAAGATTTTGTTTTTAATTCAATTTTTTTTCAAATCTTCATAATTTTTCAAAATCATATCTTTTCAATCATATATTTTCAAAATCAATTTCTTTTCAATTTTTTTATTTATTACTATTTTCGAAAATCCTTGCTACAATTAATAATTTAATTCAAAATTTTCTAGTTGTTACTTGTCTATTAAGAAAGGATCAAAAGTTTTAATTCTAGAATCATATCTTCTAATTTCTTGTTAGTCAAGTAATCAACTTTAATTTTAAAACTTTCTCTTTTTAATTTGATTTTCAATCATATCTTCTCAATCATATCTTTCCAATCACATCTTTTTCAAAATTAATTTTCAATCATATCTTTTTAATTTCTAATTTCAAAATCTTTTTCAAAATCACTTAATTTCTTTCCCAATTTTAGTTTTCGAAAATCATCAATCAAATTTTCAAAATTTCTTTTAATTATTTCAAAATCTTTTACTTTAATTTCGAAAATTCTTCCCCTCTTCTCACATCCTTCTATTTAAGGACTGACACTCCTCCACTATCAACAATTCGAACTCTATTCCTCTTGATAAGTTCGAATTCTTCTCTTTCTACCTTCTCCTTCTATTCTTCTCTTCCTCTGACACCTCAAGGAACCTCTATACTGTGACATAGAAGATTCCATACTTTCTTCTTCTCTCTTTTATATGAGCAGGAGTAAAGACAAAGGCATCCTTGTTAAAGCTGATCCTGAACCTGAAAGGACCTTGAAGAGAAAGCTAAGAGAAGCTAAAGCACAACTCTCTGTAGAGGACCTAACAGAGCTTTTCAAACAAGAAGAAGCCATGACAGCCGAAAACACCAACAATGCAAGGAAGGTGCTTGGTTACTTTACTGCACCTACTCCTGACTTCTATGGGAAAAGCATCTCTATCCCTGCCATTGGAACAAACAATTTTGAGCTTAAGCCTCAATTAGTTTCTCTAATGCAACAGAATTGCAAGTTTCATAGACTTCCATTGGAAGATCCTCATCAGTTCTTAGCTGAATTCTTGCAAATCTGTGACACTGTCAAGACCAATGGGGTTGAACCTGAGGTTTACAGACTTATGCTTTTTCCTTTTGCTGTAAGAGACAGAGCTAGAACATGGTTAGATTCACAACCTAAAGAAAGCCTGAACTCTTGGGAAAAGCTAGTTAATGCCTTATTGGCAAAGTTCTTTCCACCTCAAAAATTGAGCAAGCTTAGAGTGGAAGTCCAAACCTTCAGATAGAAGGAAGGTGAATCCCTCTATGAAGCATGGGAAAGATACAAGCAATTGATCAGAAGGTGTCCTTCTGACATGCTTTCAGAATGGAGCATCATAGGTATATTCTATGATGGTCTGTCTGAACTATCCAAGATGTCATTGGATAGCTCTGCTGGAGGATCTCTTCATCTGAAAAAGACACCTGCAGAAGCTCAGGAACTCATTGAAATGGTTGCAAATAACCAATTCATGTACACTTCTGAAAGGAATCCTGTGAATAATGGGACAAATCAGAAGAAAGGAGTTCTTGAAATTGATACTCTAAATGCCATATTAGCTCAGAATAAAATATTGACTCAACAAGTCAATATGATTTCTCAGAGTCTGTCTGGAATGCAAGCAGCAACAGGCAGTACCAAAGAAGCTTCATCTAAAGAAGAAGCTTATGGTCCTGAGAACCTAGCAATGGAAGAGGTGAATTACATGGGAGAACCCTATGGAAACACCTATAATCCTTCATGGAGAAATCATCCAAATCTCTCATGGAATGACCAACAGAGGACTCAACAAGGCTTCAATAACAATAATTGTGGAAGAAATAGGTTTAGCAATAGCAAACCTTTTCCATCATCTTCTCAGCAACAGACAGAGAATTCTAAGTAGAGTCCCTCTGACTTAGCAACCATAGTCTCTGATCTAATTAAAACCACTCAAAGTTTCATGACTGAAACAAGGTTCTCCATTAGAAATTTGGAGGAACAAGTGGGTCAGCTGAGTAAGAAAGTTACTGAACTCCCTCCTAGTACTCTCCCAAGTAATACAGAAGAGAATCCAAAGAGAGAATGCAAGGCCATAAACACGTCTCACATGGCCGAACCTGGAGAGGAGGAAGAGGCAGTGATTTCCATTGAGGAAGACCTCAATGGACGTCCACTGACCTCCAAGGAGTTCCCTAATGAGGAACAATGGGAATCTGAGGCTCACA
This sequence comes from Arachis ipaensis, assembly GCF_000816755.2. Classification (NCBI taxonomy): domain Eukaryota; kingdom Viridiplantae; phylum Streptophyta; class Magnoliopsida; order Fabales; family Fabaceae; genus Arachis; species Arachis ipaensis. The sequence goes on along the minus strand of NC_029790.2, from coordinate 113,996,151 downwards.
CTGAGACCATAGAGATTCCAATGAATTTAATTTTGCCATTCATGAGCTCTGATGAGTATTCTTCCTCTAAAGAGGATGAAGATGTTACTGAAGAGCAAGTTGCTAAGTATCTTGGAGCAATCATGAAGCTAAATGCCAAGTTATTTGGTAATGAGACTTGGGAGGATGAACCCCCCTTGCTCATCAAAGAACTGGATGACTTGACTAGGCAGAGATTACCTCTGAAGAGACAAGATCCTGGAAAGTTCTCAATACCTTGTGCCATAGGCACCATGACCTTTGAGAAGGCTCTGTGTGACCTAGGGTCATGCATAAACCTCATGCCTCTCTCTGTAATGGAGAAGCTAAGGACCATTGATGTACAAGCTGCAGGATTCTCACTGGAGATGACAGACAATTCAAAGAAACAGGCTTATTGACTTGTAGAGGATGTCTTGGTAAAGGTTGAAGACCACTACATCCCTGCTAATTTCATAATCCTAGAGATTGGGAAGTGTGTGGATGAATCCATCATCCTTGGCAGACCCTTCCTAGCCACAGTAAAAGCTGTAATTGATGTTGACAGAGGAGAATTGATCATTCAAGTGAATGAAGACTCCCTTGTGTTTAAAGCTCAAGGATATCCCTCTGTAACCATGGAGAGGAAGCATGAAGAGCTTCTCTCAATACAGAGTCAGACAGAGCCCCCACAGTCAAACTCTAAGTTTGGTGTTAAACCCCCACATTCAAACTCTAAGTTTGGTGTTGGGAGGTTCCAACATTGCTCTAAACATCTGTAAGGCTCCATGAGAGCCCATTGTCAAGCTATTGACATTAAAGAAGCGCTTGTTGGGAGGCAACCCAATCTTTAATTATCTATGTTAAATTTCTCTTTTCTTTTGTTATTTTATGTTTTCTGTAGGTTGATGATCATGTGAAGTCACAAAAACAATTGAAAAAGCAAAAATCAACTGAAAAACAGAATTAAAAATAGAACACCCTGGAGGAGAAACTTACTGGCGTTTAAACGCCAGTAAGGGTAGCAAAATGGGCGTTAAATGCCCAGTCTGGCACCATTCTGGGCGTTTAATGCCAGAAATGGGCACTAGACTGGTGTTTAACGCCAGAAAAGGGAAAGAAGCTGGCGTTAAACGCCAGAAATGGGCAGCAGCCTGGCGTTTAACGCCAAGATTGGCAGAAAGGGGCATTTTTGCACACCACTCGGTGCAGGGATGAGAAATCCTTGACACCTCAGGATCTGTGGATCCCACAGGATCCCCACCTACCCCACCTCTCTCTCTCTTCTTCACCCATTCACCAATCACCTCAATACCTATTCCCCAAAAACCCCTCACCTATCAAATCCCACCATTCTCTTCACCACTCACATCCATCCTTCATAAAACCCTACCTACCTCACCATTCAAATTCAAACCACTTTCCCACCCAAACCCACCCATAATGGCCGAACCCTAACCCTCTCTCCACCCCTATATAAACCCATCTTCACTCCTTCATTTTCACACAACATACACACTACTTCTCCCCCTTGGCCGAAACACTAAGCCCCATCCATCTCCTTTACTTCTTCTTCTTCTACTCTATTCTTTCTTCTTTTGCTCGAGGATGAGCAAACCTTCTAAGTTTGGTGTGGTAAAAGTGTTGCTTTTTGTTTTTCCATAACCATTTATGGCACCTAAGGCCGGAGAAACCTCTAGAAAGAGGAAAGGGAAGGCAAAAGCTTCCACCTCTGAGTCATGGGAGATGGAAAGATTCATCTCAAAGGTACATCAAGACCACTTCTATGAAGTTGTGGCCAAGAAGAAAGTGATCCCCGAGGTCCCTTTCAAACTCAAAAAGGGTGAATATCTGGAGATCCGACATGAGATTCGAAGAAGAGGTTGGGAAATTCTCACCAACCCTATTCAACAAGTCAGAATCTTAATGGTTCAAGAGTTCTATGCCAATGCATGGATCACCAAGAACCATGATCAAAGTGTGAACCCGGACCCTAAGAATTGGCTTACAATGGTTCGAGGAAAATGCTTAGATTTTAGTCCGCAGAATGTAAGGTTGGCATTCAACTTGCCCATGATGCAAGGAGATGCACACCCCTACACTAGAAGGGTCAACTTTGATCAAAGGTTGGACCAAGTCCTCATAGACATCTGTGAAGAGGGCGCTCAATGGAAGAGAGATTCAAGAGGGAATCCGGTTCAACTAAGAAGGCATGACCTCAAGCCCGTGGCTAGGGGATGGTTGGAGTTCATCCAACGCTCAATCATTCCCACTAGCAACTGGTCTGAAGTTACTATAGACCGGGCTATCATGATCCATAGCATCATGATTAGGGAGAAAGTAGAAGTTCATGAAGTTATATCCCAAGAACTTTACAAGGTGGCGGACAAGTCCTCTACTTTGGCAAGGTTAGCCTTCCCTCACCTCATTTGTCACCTCTGCAATTCAGCTGGAATTGACATAAAGGAAGACATCCTCATTGATGAGGATAAGCCCATCACTAAGAAAAGGATGGAGCAAACAAGAGATCCCACTCATGGACAAGTGCATGAGGAAACTCCTCATCATGAAATCCCTGAGATGCCTCAAAGGATGCATTTTCCTCCACAAAACTATTGGGAGCAAATCAACACCTCCCTAGGAGAATTAAGTTCCAACATGGGACAACTAAGGGTGGAGCACCAAGAACATTCTATCCTCCTTCATGAAATTAGAGAAGACCAAATAGCCATGAGAGAGGAGCAACAAAGGCAAGGAAGAGACATTGAGGAGCTCAAGCACTCCATAAGATCTTCAAGAGGAAGAACAAGCTGCCATCACTAAGGTGGACCCGTTCTTTAATTTCCTTGTTCTTGATTTTCTGTTTTTCGAATTTTTATGCTTTATGTTTATTTATGTTTATGTCTTTATTACATGATCACTAGTGTCTAAGTGTCTATGCCTTAAAGCTATGAAAATAAATCCATCACCTTTCTTAAATGGAAAATATTTTTAATTGAAAAGGAAAAAGAAGTACATGAATTTCAAATTTTAAAACAGTTTAATTATTTTGATGTGGTGGCAATACTTTTGTCTTTCTGAATGAATGCTTGAACAGTGCATATTTTTGATATTGTTGATTCATGAATGTTAAAATTGTTGGCTCTTGAAAGAATGATGGAAAAGGAGAAATGTTATTTGATAATCAGAAAAATCATAAAATTGATTCTTGAAGCAAGAAAAAGCAATGAAAAGCTTGCAAAAAAAAAGGGAAATATGCGAAAAAAAAAAAGAAAAGAGAAAAGAGAAAAAGCAAGCAGAAAAAGCCAATAACCCTTTAAACCAAATGGCAAGGGTAAAATAAAAAGGATCCAAGGCTTTGAGCATCAGTGGATAGGAGGGCCCACAGGAATAAAATCCTGGCCTAAGCGGCTAAACCAAGCTGTCCCTAACCATGTGCTTGTGGCGTGAAGGTGTCAAGTGAAAACTTGAGACTGAGCGGTTAAAGTCATGGTCCAAAGCAAAAAGAGTGTGCTTAAGAGCCCTGGACACCTCTCACTGGGGACTTTAGCAAAGCTGAGTCACAATCTGAAAAGGTTCACCCAGTCATGTGTCTATGGCATTTATGTATCCGGTGGTAATATTGGAAAACAAAATGCTTAGGGTCACGGCCAAGACTCATAAAGTAGTTGTGTTCAAGAATCAACATACTTAACTTGGAGAATCAATAACACTATCTGGATTCTGAGTTGCTATAGAAGCCAATCATTCTGAACTTCAAAGGATAAAGTGAGATGCCAAAACTGTCAGAAGCAAAAAGCTAAAAGCCCCGCTCATCTAATTAATACTGATCTTCATAGATGTTTTTGGAATTCATTGTATATTCTCTTCTTTTTATCCTATTTGATTTTCAGTTGCTTGGGGACAAGCAACAATTTAAGTTTGGTGTTGTGATGAGCGGATAATTTATACGCTTTTTGGCATTGTTTTTAGTATGTTTTTAGTATATTTTAGTTAGTTTTTATTATGTTTTTATTAGTTTTTAAATAAAAATCACAATTCTGGACTTTACTATGAGTTTGTGTATTTTTCTGTGATTTCAGGTATTTTCTGGCTGAAATTGAGGGACCTGAGCAAAAATCTGATTCAGAGGCTGAATAAGGACTGCAGATGCTGTTGGATTCTGACCTCCCTGCACTCGAAGTGGATTTTCTGGAGCTATAGAAGCCCAATTGGTGCGCTCTCAATTGTGTTGGAAAGTAGACATCCTGGGCTTTCCAGCAATATATAATAGTCTATACTTTTCCCGAGATTTGATGGCCCAAACAGGCGTTCCAAGTCAGCTCAAGAATTCTGGCGTTTAACGCTAGAACTGGCACAAAAGCTGGAGTTAAACGCCCAAACTGGCACAAAAGTTGGCGTTTAACTCTAAGAAAAGTCTCTACACATAGAAGCTTCAATGCTCAGCCCAAGCACACACCAAGTGGGCCCGGAAGAAGATTTCTGCATTAATTACTTATTTCTGTAAACCCTAGGCTACTAGTTCTCTATAAATAGGACCTTTTGCTATTGTATTTTCATCTTTGGACGTTTAGTCCCTAGACCTTGGAGGCTGGCTATTCGGCCATGCTTACACCATTATCACTTTTGTATTTTCAACGGTGGAGTTTCTACACACCATAGATTAAGGTGTGGAGCTCTGCTGTTCTTCATGAATTAATGCAAAGTACTACTATTTTTCTATTCAATTCACGCCTACTTCTTCTCTAAGATATTCATTCGCACTCAAGAACATGATGAATATGATGATTATGTGACACTCATCACCATTCTCGCCTATGAATGCGTGCCTGACAACCACTTCCGTTCTACATGCAAACAAGCTTGAATGTGTATCTCTTGGGTTTCTAATCTAAGATTAGAACCTTCATGGTATAGGCTAGAATTATTGGTGGCCATTCCTGAGATCCAGAATGTCTAAACCTTGTACCATAGCTTGCTTCAAGCCGACAGTCTCCGTGGGATCGACCCTTACTCACGTAAGGTATTACTTGGACGACCCAGTGCACTTGTTGGTTAGTTGTGCGGAATTGTGACAAAGTGTGATTCACGTTTGAGAGCTCCAAGTTCTTTGACGCCATTGTTGATGATCACAATTTCGTGCATCAGTGGTGCAGGTAAAAAAGCCAAATGAAAAGTGGAGAATGTGTGTAGACTACACCGACCTCAACAAAGCCTGTCCAAAAGGCCCTTACCCCCTTCTAAGCATCGATGCCTTAGTCGATGCATCCTCAGGGTACAAGTACCTCTCCTTCATGGACACCTACTCGGGATATAACCAAACACCAATGCATAAACCCGACCAAGAAAAAACCTCGTTCCTAACCCCGAAAGTAAACTACTGCTACGTCGTAATGCCGTTCCTTCTAAAGAACGCGGGGGCCACATATCAGAGGTTAAAGGACAACGTATTCACCGATCACCTCGGAAAGCTAATGGAAGTCTATGTGGATGACATGCTAGTCAAAACTCAGTCGGAAAGAACATTGTTGTTCGATCTGGCCGAAGTATTTGGCACCATAAGAAAGAACGGGATGAGGCTTAACCCCACGAAGTGCACCTTCGCAGTGGAAGCTGGCAAGTTCTTAGGGTTCATACTAACACAAAGGGGCATTGAAGCAAACTCGGACAAATGCTGAACTATACTCGACATGAAAAGACCGACCTGTGTAAAGGAGGTACAACAGCTAAATGGAAGGCTGGCGGCCTTGTCCAAATTTCTCGCCTGATCAGCCCTAAAGTCCCTCCCCTTCTACTCGATACTAAGAAAAGGGAAGAAGTTCGAATGGACCCCAGAATGCGAGAAGGCCTTCCAAGACTTCAAATCGTTCCTTGGGGAACCACCCATCCTGAGCCGACCTAGACAAGGAGAGGAGCTAGTGTTATACCTGGCAGTTGGAAGTCGGGCGATCACATCAGCCCTAGTTCGAGAGGACGACGACGAACAGCAGCCCATCTACTTCATCAGCAAAGCCCTACAAGGAAGATAGAAAAGTTCGCCCTCGCCCTCGTGCTCACTGCTAGAAGATTCTGGCCCTAATTTCAAGCCCACACCATCAAAGTCTGCACCAACCATCCCATGAAACACATTCTGCAGAAAATGAACCTGGTAGGCAGGATCCTGCAATGGGTAGTCGAGCTGTCCGAGTTCGATCTCAAGTATGAAGCCCGGACTGCCATCAAGACCAAATACCTGGCCGACTTCATCGCTGAATACACTGATACCTTGGGAACCCCCGCCTTATGGGACCTATATGTCGATGGCTCGTTAAACAAAGTCGGGAGCGGGGCGGGCATCATCTTAGAATGTAACCAAGGAACCCAAATAGAACTATCCCTTAAGTTCGAGTTCACCGCGTCAAACAACCAAGCGAAATACGAAGCCCTGCTGGCTGGCTTAAGGCTAGCTAGAGAGGTCGGAGTCCAGAAGCTTACCATCTTCAGTGACTTGGAAGTCATCACCTCACAGATAGAGGGAAGTTGCCAAACGAAAGACCCCACCATGAAGAAATACCTAGACAAAACCAAGGAACAACTCGAGGACTTCGGCAAATATGAGATCTGACACATACCTTGTGCGCGTGCACGCAAACCCCCCACACTCTTCGTACAGCAGCAGTACCAGCAAGTGCACTGGGTCGTCCAAGTAATACCTGAGCGAGTCAGGGTCGATCTCACGAGGATTGGGGCTTGAAGCAAGCAATGGTTGTCTTGCAGGTCTTATTCAGGCAGAATTACAAGGTTGTATTTGGAGTTGGTTGAAGTACAATGATCATGAAACTATGAAAGAAAAGGGGGTAGAAAATACTGATAGAGATTATATGGTGGGAATATAGTTGAGAGTCAGAGTTGTTTTGCCTTTCTGAATTGATTCTGGTATCACTATCTTCTTTCTTGTGGATGATGTTCCTCTATGGCAGGCTGTATGTGATCAAAACCATTGCCCGTGGTCATTGATCTCCTCTGCTACAGAATGAACGCCAGGGCCCTTGGTCATTCAATCTAATGGAGGGTGAAGCTCTAGCAAATCATTCTCCTAGTGATCCTACTCAACATGCCACAGACAAGGTCGAATCTTCCGGATCAGAGAACGCTGCTTCCTTGGATCTAGCCTATACCACAAAGACCTTAATCTCCCCAAAAATTGGTTGAACTGGTGTCTCGAGAAGTCCCCAACAAATTCATAGATTAACCGTCTGAGAGATGTATAAACATAGCTGTTGGCTCGTGCTTTCTTTCCAAGTATTCACATGAACCCAAGTAGACGCGGGTGTTTGTCAGGCACGTTCATCTTAGTGTGGTGAACAGAGCTAATTTGTTAGATCATCCTATTCACCACGATGAAGATCAGATATACATCTTAGAGATAGATCAAACACAGATTGAAGAAGATTCATAGGGCTCAGCAGGGCTCCTCCCCTCAACCTAGGAGGTTTAGAAACTCATACTGAAAGTAAAATACAATGGTGAAAATGAAAAATAGGGCTAAAGATCTGATCATCTGTAAAAAAGGTAAAATACACTTTAAATACTAAACTGATGACTAGTAAGGGTAAAACAGTCTATCTAGTGCTAAAATCTACTTCTGGGGCCCACTTGGTGAGTGTTTAGGCTGAGTTTTGATAAAATACACGTGCTTAGGCTTCCTTGGGCATTGAACTCCAGTCCTGGCACCTTTTTGGGCGTTGAACTCCAGCTTGGAATCCCTTTCTAGCGCTCGACGCCAGAAACAGGGCAGGAAGCTAGCGTTGGACACTAGTTTTGGGCCTTCTACTCTGAAATAACGTCTGAACTATTATATATTTTTGGAAAGCTCTAGAAGTCAGCTTTCTATAACCATTGAGAAAGCTCCATTTGGACTTATGTAGCTCCAGAAAATCTCTTCTGAGTGCAAGGAGGTTAGATCTGGACAGCATCTGCAGTGCTTTCTCTGTCTCTGGATCAGACTTCTGCTCCAACTCCTCAAATTCAGCTAGAAAACACCTGAAATGGTGCAAAAACACACAAAATCAAAACGGAATCCAAAAATGTGAAATTAACACTAAAACATGTAAAAACTTAATGAAAACTAAGTAAAACCTATCAAAAAACTATATGAAAACTATGCCAAAAAGCGTATAAAATATCCGCTCATCACAACACCAAACTTAAACAGTTGCTTGTCTCCAAGCAACTAAAAATAAAATAGGATGAAAAGAAGATTAGAATGAAATAAATTTCTGAGTTTCCAAAGAAGCTCAGTTAATTAAATGAGCGGGACTTAGTAGCTTTTTGTTTCTGAATAGTCTTGGCATCTCACTATCCATTGAAAATCAGAATGCTTGGCATCTTTAGGAACTTAGAATCTAGATGATATTTTTGATTCTCCTAGTTCAGCTCTTTTTGATTCTTGAACACAGCTTTTTAGAGTCTTGGCTGTGACCCTAAGCACCTTGTTTTCCAGTATTACCACCGGATAAAATAATGCCATAGACACTTTAACTGGGTGAACCTTTTCAGATTGTGACTCAGCTTTACTAGAGTCCCCAGATAGAGGTGTCCAGAGTTCTTAAGCTCACTCTTTTTGCTTTGGACCACGACTTTAACCGCTCAGTCTCAAGCATTTTCTCTTGACACTTTTACGAAGGACATAGTTAGGGACAACTTGGTTTAGCCGCTTAGGTCAGGATTTTATTCCTGTAGGCCCTCTTATCCGTTAATGCTCAAAGCCTTGGGGGTCCTTTTACCCTTGCCTTTTGGTTTAAAGGGTTATTGGCTTTTTACTCTTGCCTTTTGGTTTAAAGAGCTATTGGCATTTTCTACTTCTTTTGCTTTTTCTGTATTCTCTTTTTTTTTCATGCAAGCTTTTTCTTTTTGCTGCTTTTTCTTGCCTCAAGAATCAATGTTTAGATTTTTCAGATTATCAATAATATTTTTTTCCTTATTCTTTCAAGAGCCAGCATCATAAAATTCAACTTCAAATATACACAGTTTATTCTTTCATTCAGAAAACTAAAGTAATGTAACTCAATCATATTAATGTAACTATTCTTTATTGGAAAGCTCAAAAAAATCTATGCATCTTTATTTCTTCTAAAAAATTCTACTATTTTATTCATGTTCAATAATGATAAGAAGAATAATTTATAGCTAATTGGAAAAATAAAAATTAATTAATTACTACTAATGCTTATGTAATCCTAAAATTTAAAAGACATAGAAAAAATTAAACTATAAATAAAACTTAATTACTACTAGTGATCATGCAACTCTAAATTAGGATGGAAATACGTGAGACAGAAAAACAGGAATTAGAATAACCACAGAGTTGAAACTCAACAACCTTCAGCTTTGGGGATGTTGGTTTCTTCAGGCTGTACGGTGCAAGGATCTTCTTGAGGGGCGCATGATTTTTCAGCTTGTGGGGCCCTAGGCTCTTTAAGAGAGAGCTTCTGGTGCTTCAGCTCCTCAATCTCACACCCTTGCTTTTCCTGCTCTTTGATCAGTTTGCAAATCATGCTAGTCTGATCTTTCTGCTCCTCTTTGAGCTGATCCAATGTGCTCTGTAAGTGAATTACAAACGCCTTCAGCTGTTCCCAGTATTCCCTTGGAGGGATCTCTTGGGACTGTTCGGGATCTTTCCTCTTTAGGTTATCATTTTCTATTTGGAAACTCTCCATCACCTGCTTGGTGATTGGATTTTTCACTGGAATAAAATTATCCACTTGGATTAGGACCTTAGTCTCTTGGCATAGGCGGAAGATGAGATTTGGATAAGCCAGCATGGCCTTAGTGGAATCTCTGTTTGATAGCTTGTAAATCTCACAGGGGATTATTTGGTGGACTTCCACCTCATTCCCCATCATGATACAGTGAATCATTACTGCTCTATCAATATTGACTTTAGAGCGGTTACTTGTGGAAAGTATAGAACGCCCAATGAAGTCTAGCCATCCTCTAGCAACAGGCTTGAGGTTTGCCCTTTTCAACTGGCATGGCAACCTTTTGATATTTTCAATCCATTGGGTTCCAGGCAGACTTATGTCCTCTAGGACTAGATCCAGCTTTCGGTTGGTGATGCGTGAGCATCCTTCCTATCTTTTCCTAGTAAATTTGTATTTAATTTGTTGAGTTTAATCAAGAATTAATTATCTCTTAGCCACTATGGATGCTACTTTGAGTCTTGTGCAATTCTGTTTATTTTAGGTAGCATTTGGTTGGATTTGATGGAACTTCCGCAGAAAAAGAGAAGAAGGCTATATAGGGCAGGAATACCTTTGAGGATAGAGAGGAAGCTTGCACAAATGGAAGAAGCACAAGAATTAAAAGAGATGACCAGCAAGGAGCGACGTGTGCGCGTACCTGACGCGTGCACGTGATTTGGAGATTTGCACAGCGACGCGTGCGCGTACCTGATGCGTACGCGTGACACGCGAAGAAGATCAGCGACGCGTACGCGTGACTGACGCGTACGCGTGACATGCGCCACGTGCAGAAAACGCAGAAAATGCTGATGCTATAATTAATTCTGATTTAAACTTTATTTTATTTTAAAATAGGAAAAGATATTATTTTAGTTTTAGAAAATAGATTTTAAATTAATTTGGATTACATATAAAAGAGAAAAGAAACTTCTCTTCTGGGGATCCCAACATTATTTCACTTTTCATTCCACCTCAGCCCAATTTACAATCCTAGTTTTCCACTCTGAACCATGAGCAACTAAACCTCCACTGTTAAGGTTAGGAGCTCTGTCTATTGTATGGATTGATTCTATTATTTTTCTATTTTAATTCATGTACTGATTTATAATTTAAGAATTGTTTTTGTTCTTTATTTTATGAATTTGGGTGGAACGGAAGTATGATCCTCTTTCTAATTGAGTTCCTGTATAACTTGGAAAAGTTCTTTACTTGAACAACAGCTTGAAAACAATTTCTCATAAATTCTAATTATCTGGATTTAACGGGATACGTGACATATAATGCTATTATATTTGGATAATTAGGATTTTTGTGGTATAATAACTAGAATTAAACTTCACCCTCTAATTGGAATTAAGTGACCAAGGAATTGGTGGTTGATGAAAGTTAGAGTAGACTAAGAAGGTCTAAGGAATTAGGGCTTAGTCATATATAGTTTTCCATGAATTGAATCTTGCATGATTAAAATAGTTAGTAAGAAAAGTCAATCCGGAAAATAGATATCTCTGAAGCCTTAACTATTTTTCCACATATTATTCTCATCAATTTACTGCTTGCTGTTTTAATTTCTGAATTACTGTTTAATGCTTTTGAATACCAAAACACTCTTTTCTGTTTGTCTGACTAAGCCAATCACTCAACCATTGTTGCTTGATCCATCAATCCTCGTGGGATCGACCCTCACTCACCTGAGATATTACTTGGTACGACCCGGTGCACTTGCCGGTTAGTTTGTGGTTGTAAATTCCGCACCAAGTTTTTGGCGCCGTTGCCGGGGATTGATAGTGATTAACAACTATTAGTTGTCTGATTGCTTAGATTAGGTGTTTTAATTTTAATTTTATTTAAATTTTGCTTTAGTATCTTCGAAATAAATAAATAAATAAATAAATAAATAAATAAATAAATAGCACTAATATTTTTCCTTAATTTCTGAAATTAAGTTTGGTGTCCCCTAGTTATTTTTATTTCAATTTTTCCTGTTTATTTTTCTTGTTAATTTCAAAATTTGCTGTTCTAATTTTGCCTACAAATTTTGAAATTTATTTATTTATTCTATTTAGTATTTTATTTTAATTGTTTACACAGGTTACCTCATTGGGATTTTTCTGCACTCTGACGTAGAGAGTTCCATCTTTTCTTATCTTCTGTTTGTTTATGTGCAGAAACAGAGACAAGGAACATCTCTTAGACTTTGATCCTGAACCTGAAAGGACTTTCAGGTGGTGTTTGCAACAAGCAAGACTTTACAAGGCTGTAGAATCCACTATGGATCCTAACAATGCTGCTAATGCTAATGTGGCAAATTTGAATGAGAATGAGCAACAATGGAGAGTACTTGGATCTTACTCTGCTCTTAATGCAGATCTTTATGAAAAAAGTATTGTGGTGCCTCCTATAGCTACGAACAACTTTGAGTTGAAGCCACAATTAGTCACCCTGGTGCAACAAAACTGCTAGTATCATGGTCTTCCCCACGAAGACCCAAATCAATTTATTTCTAATTTTCTGCAGATTTGTGATACTGTGAAGACAAATGGAGTAAACCCCGAGGTGTACAAACTCATGCTCTTCCCGTTTGCTCTGAGGGATGGAGCAAACCTATGGCTAGATTCTCAACCCAAGGAGAGTTTGGATACTTGGGACAAGGTTGTTACTGAGTTTTTTACTAAATTTTTCCCACCAAAGAAGCTGACTAAGCTTAGGGTGGAGGTTCATACCTTCACACAGAAGGATGGTGAAACTCTTTATGAAGCTTGGGAGAGGTACAAGCTACTGACTAGGCAATGCCCTTCAAACATGTTCTCCAAATGCACCCAACTAGATATCTTTTATGAAGGTTTAGGTGAAATGTCCAAGATGTGCTTTGATAATTCTGCAGGTGGTTCATTTCACAAGAAGAAGACACCAGAGGAGACTATTGAGATTATTGAATTGGTTGCTAGCAACCAATGTTTATACTCATCTAACAGGAATCCTATGAACTCTGAGGCTCCTCAGAAGAAGGGTGTTATGGAAGTAGAAGCTCTTAATGCTATTCTTGCTCAGAACAAGCTTATGTCTCAGCAGATAAATCTACTTACTCAGAAGATGGGTGGCATGCAAGTCTCAGCTATCAACACCCAAAATCCACCTCAAGAGGTCTCTTATGACATGACAGGTAATTTTGTACAAAATGAGAATTATGATTATGCTCAATCTTTTTTTGAACAGGTAAATTACATGGGGAGTGGTCCTAGAAACCCCAATAATGATCCATACTCTAAGACATACAATCTTGGGTGGATGGACCAACCTCAGAGATCTCAGAATTTCAACAATAATTCTCAAGGCAGTTTCCAACAGAACAATCACAATAACCGCCAATTTCAGCCTCATCAACAATAATCACCTCTGCAGGCAAATTCTAAATCCCAAGAAGATTCTAATTGGGAGATGATGAGGAGTTTTATGCAGAAAACCAGAGCCTCCATTAGAAACTTAGAGGTGTAAATTGGCCAACTGAGCAAGCAATACCTGAGAGGTCTGCAAATACAATTCAAAACTTGGAGATTTAGATGGGTCAATTAGCCACAAAAGTTAATAAAATTGATAAGAGGACCATTAATAGCCTTCCTGATAACACAATTCCAAATCCAAGAGAGGAATGCAAGACTATCACCTTGATAAGTGGACAAGTGGCAAGTATGGAAGCACAAGTTAATGAGGAGCCAGTTGAAAAAGAAGCTACAGAGGAGAAAAAGGAAGAAGTAGAGCACGTCCCTCCAAAGCGTGCAGACAACTCATTCCCAGACTCTCTTGACACTTATCCTACACTGCCAAAGGCTCCTGAGTACAAGCCTAAAATGCCATATCCTCAGAGACTTCAAAAGGAGACCAAGGACAAGCAGTTTTCAAAGTTCTTGGAAGTCTTCAGAAAGTTTCAAATCAATATTTCTTTTGCTGAGGTTTTGGAACAAATGCCTCTCTATGTCAAGTTCATGAAGGAGTTGTTGTTAACGAAGAAGCCTTTAAGGGGAGATGAGACAATGGTCCTGACTAAGGAATGTATTGCCATAATTCAGAATAACTTGCCAAAGAAGATGCCAGATCCAGGGAGCTTTCAAATTCCATGCACCATTGGGAGAACAACCTTTGAGAAAGTATTATGTGATTTGGGAGCAAGCATCAATTTAATACCCTTGTCTGTGATGAAGAAGCTGCAAATCCAAGAGGCACAACCCACAAGGATGGTATTACAGATGGCAGATAAATCTATGAAGCCTGCATACGGATTAGTGGAGAATATTTTGGTCAAAGTGGGTAAGTTCTTCCTCCCAGCAGATTTTGTGATTCTTGACACAGGGGAGGATGAGAATGCCTCTATAATTCTAGGAAGACCATTTCTAGCCACTAGAAGAGCTCTGATTGATGTAGAAGTGGGTGAATTAGTGCTTAGAGTGCATGATGAGCAACTAGTCTTTCATGTCTTCAAAGATATATATTTAGTAGATGAAGAAGAGAGGTGCATGCAGACTGAGCTTATTAATCCAAACCTTCAAGAACCCCCTGATGATGCACAGCAGAATCTGCAGCTCAAACCTCCTTTGGTGACAATCAATAAAATTCCTCCTGACATCAAACCTAAGTTTGGTGTCGGGAAGGCATCATCCACCAAGGAGGAAGTTACCAAAAAGAAGAAAGTACCCAGAGGATGGAGAAACAAAAAGATCCCCACTGAAGGTTTCTCCCCAGGAATGCAAGTGGTGTTGACTAGAAATCCAGTGTGAATTTATACAGTAAACAGAATCCTCTCTCTGGAGCATATTGAGCTACTTTATGGAGACACAAGAAAGAAGTTCAAAGTAAGGGGTGAAGAGCTAAGCCCCTATGATCCTCCTCCTTAAAGGAGCTGACCGTCAAGCTAGTGACGTTAAAGAAGCGCTTGTCGGGAGGCAACCCGATGATTTCGTATCCGTAGTTATTTTTCCATTGAGTTGATTATATTATTTATTTGATTTTTATTAAGTTTTTACTGTTTTCCTTTGTTTTACTTGTGTTTTGATCATGTAGAATTTTTAAGAACAGGAACCAAACACTTCGAAAAAAAAGAGGGGAGAAAAACCGAAAGTTGTGCTGGAGTTGTGCAGGAACTATGCCTCGCGCACCAGCTCACCCACGTGTAAGCATACCAGACGCGTACGCGTCACTCTGGTTTTTGGCAATCCACGCGTGCGCGTACCTGACGCGTACGCGTGACCCTGAAAATCGGCATCAATGAGTGTTTGGCCAAAGAGTTGTGCTGACTTGGGGCTGGAAATGTGCTAGGGGCACAAACTTGATCAAGCGTACGCGTCCCCGATGCGTGCACGTACTTTGCGTAAATGGCCATCCACGCGTGCGTGTTCATGACGCGCACGCGTCATATGAGAATTTCGGTTCCCAGGCCATGCGAACAGAGAGTTGAGCATGCGTGCGGCCGCCTTCGCGTGATTCACACAAATCAAGGGCACGCGTACACGTGCCAGACGCTTACGCGTCACTTTCAAAATCGTGCGACCCACGCGTACGCACAACTCCACTAGTGCGCCGCCCAGTTTTCATTTTCATTCTCTCTCCCTCCCAAATCCAAATTCTCTCTTGTTCTTTTATCCTTTTATTCTTCTTTCATAACACTAATTGTTTTTGTTTTCAGATTTTCTTTGCTTGAGGACAAGCAAACTTTTTAAGTTTGGTGTTGTCGCTTCGCTTGTGGTTTTTCTGTTTAATTTTATGGTACCAAAGGGAGGCGAATCATCTTCATGAAGGAGCACAGCCTAAAGAATAAAATGACCACTAGGATAACTGAGGTGGTTGAATTCTTTTCATTCTATATTCCTTCCCGCTCTCACTATGTTATGTTTCGGTTTTCTACTATTTTGTCTCGTTTATTGCATGATCCTTTATTAGATAAATTCCTAGGTTCTAGTTTAGTTCTGTTATTTTTAAAATTTCTGTTAGTTGCTTTAATTCTGAAAGGTGTCTCATGTATTGCCCACTGAGCTTGAAATCAAAAAGAAAGAAGAAAAAGGGGATGTAATGTATGAGAAATTGAGTTTAATTTTTAAGAGTAGTCTCATTTAATCAAATGTGGTGGTGTTCTCTGTGATTCTGAATGCATGACATGAACAGTGCATATTTAAATTTGAATCAAAGAATGTTGATGTACAAGGAACAGGAATTTAGAGAACTATTATGAAGTCTCTGCAATAAGTAAAAGTTTAATCCTTGAAGCAAAAGAAACAGTAAAAAAAAGGGGATATAAAAGCAAGGTCCAAGGCTCTGAGCATCAATGACTAGGGAGGTCAGACATGATTAAAAGCTCAAAGAGTTGTTTCCCTAGTCATATGCTTGTGGTGTTCTTGTGTCAAGTAATCCTTGAGACAAAACATTTAGAGTCGAGATCAATTGCAATTAGCAGAGTATGCCAAAGGCTTTGAGCACCACTGTCTGGGAGTAGCTGAAAGAAAAATAAAAACTTCAAAAGAGTTCCCCAGTTAAGTGCTTGTGGTGTTCTTGTGTCAATTAACCCCTGAGACAGAACATTTAAAGTCACGGCTAGGCTCAAGGTGCAAAGCACCAAAGAAATAAGAATCAAAGAAAAATTGCTGTGTTCAAGGATTAAATTGAAGAACAAAAGATCAGAGAATTCATAATATTATCCGGATTCTAATTCCGAATGACAGTGGACATCCTTCTGATTCAAAGGAGAGTGAGATGCCAAAACTATTCAGGATTGCAGTTGTAAACCCCACTATAAGAAGAGACATGAGCTTAATCGAACTCTCATTCTCATGCAAATTCACATTCTAAGCCTATATTATTTTGGTTGCTTGAAGACAAGTAACTATTCAAGTTTGGTGTTGTGATGCGTGAGCATCTTTCCTATCTTTTCCTAGTGAATTTGCATTTAATTTGTTGATTTTAATCAAGAATTAATTATCTCTTAGCTACTATGGATGCTACTTTGAATCTTGTGCAATTCTGTTTATTTTAGGTAGCATTTGGTTGGATTTGATGTAACTTCCGCAGAAAAAGAGAAGAAAGCTATATAGGGTAGGAATGGCTTAGAGGATGGAGAGGAAGCTTGCACAAATGGAAGGAGCACAAGAATTAAAGGAGATGACCAGCGAGGAGCGACGCGTGCGCGTACCTGACGTGTGCGCGTGATTTGGAGATTTGCACAGCGACGCGTGCGCCTACCTGACGCGTACGTGTGACACGCGAAGAAGACCAGCGACGCGTACGCGTGACTGACGCGTACGCGTGACTGGCGCCACGTGCAGAAAATGCAGAAAACGCTGATGTTATAATTAATTCTGATTTAAACTTTATTTTATTTAAAATAGGAAAAGATATTATTTTAGTTTTAGAAAATAGATTTTAAATTAATTAGGATTACATATAAAAGAGAAAAGAAACTTCTCTTCTGGGGATCCCAACATTATTTCACTTTTCATTCCACCTCAGCCCAATTTACAATTCTAGTTTTCCACTCTGAACCATGAGCAACTAAACCTCCACTGTTAAGATTAAGAGCTCTGTCTATTGTATGGATTAATTCTATTGTTTTTCTATTTTAATTCATATACTGATTTATAATTTAAGAATTGTTTTCGTTCTTTATTTTATGAATTTGGGTGGAACGGAAGTATGACCCTCTTTCTAATTGAGTTCTTGTATAACTTGGAAAAGCTCTTTACTTGAACAACAGCTTGAAAACAATTTCTCCTAAATTCTAATTATCTGGATTTAACGGGGTACGTGACATATAATCCTCTTATATTTGGATAATTAGGATTTTTGTGGTATAATAACTAGAATTAAACTTCACCCTCTAATTGGAATTAAGTGACCAAGAAATTGGCGGTTGATGAAAGTTAGAGTAGACTAAGAAGGTCTAAGGAATTAGGGCTTAGTCATATATAGTTTGCCATGAATTGAATCTTGCATGATTAAAATAGTTAGTAAGAAAAGTCTATCCGGAAAATAGATATATCTGAAGCCTTAACTGTTTCTCCACATATTATTCTCATCAATTTATTGCTTGCTATTTTAATTTCTGAATTACTGTTTAATGCTTTTGAATACCAAAACACTCTTTTCTGTTTGTCTGACTAAGCCAATCACTCAACCATTATTGCTTGATCCATCAATCCTCGTGGGATCGACCCTCACTCACCTGAGGTATTACTTGGTACGACCCGGTGCATGATAAACCACTATTTTATGGTTTATCTTATACTTAATTGAGTGGTTTAAATCAATTCTTTACTCACTTATTCATATGATTTGCATGGTTTTACATTTTCCTTCCTGATTTTGTGCTATGATTGAAAACATGTTTCTTTGACCTTAATTTTATTAATATTAATCCTCTCTTATTACCATTCGATGACGTGATATGTGCGTTAAGTGATTTTAGGGATTACAGGGCAGGAATGGCTTAGAGAATGGAAAGGAAGCATGCAAAAGTGGAAGGAATACAAGAAGCTCAAGAAATTGCTAAGCTGTCCAGCCTGACCTCTTCACATTCAATCGATTATAACTTGAGCTATAGAGATCCAAATGATGCGGTTCCAGTTGCGTTGGAAAGCTAACGTTCCGGGCTTTGAAATGATATATAATTTGCTCTAGTGTCCGTAGAGCTAGGTGACACGAACGCGTGCTCCACGCGGACGCGTCGCAGTGGCAAAAATCAATGTGTTTGAATTCAAAACCAGCGATTTCTGGGCTGTTTCTGGCCCAGTTCTCGGCCCAGAAAACACAAATTAAAGGCTATAAAGTGGGGGAATGCATCCATTCATAAAAAAACACACATCATACAACTTTTATATACACAATTTTAGGATTAGATGTAGTTTTTAGAGAGAGAGAGGCTCTCTCCTCTCTCTTAGGATTTAGGATTAGGATTAGGATTTAGGATTAGGATTAGGATTTAGGATTTCTTTTACTTTATGGTTATTACTTCAATGTCAGGTTCAATATTCCTTTTACTTTATATTTTTCTTCTACTTTTAGATACTCTAATGCTTTTATTTTTTAATTACTTATGTTGTCAAATTGGCTTATGAACTTTTTCATGTCAGATTTGAATTTATGTTTAAATGCAATTTGAGGTATTTCAGATTTAAGATTCCTTTCTTTTATTTATGTTACTGTTGCTTCCAATCTGAAGGCATTTTTATTCGAGTAGATTTTCTTCCCTTTTGGCTTTGGTTGAGTGATTGGTGACACTTGAGTTATCAAACTCAGCTGTTGATTGAAATTGGAGTTGCTAATTGATTCGAATCGCTCTAAAGCTAGTCTCTCCACAGAAGTTGACTAGGACCTGAAGATCAAATTAATTAGTCCACTTGACTTTCCTTTGCTTTAGTAAGGGTTAACTAAGTGGGATTAAAACCCAATTCTCATCACACCTGATAAGGATAACTTGGATAGGAATTCCAATTATTATACCTTGCCAAGAGATTTTATTATTATTAATTTATCTTTCTGGTCATTTAAATTACTTGTTCCTTATTTCGAAAAACCCAAAAATATATCTTTTTACATAACCAATAATAATCATACTTCCCTGCAATTCCTTGAGAAGACGACCCGAGGTTTAAATACTTCGGTTATTATTTTTATTAGGTTTGCTTAAGTGACAACCAAAACTTTTGTACGAAAGGATTCTCTGTTGGTTTAGAAACTATACTTACAATGCCATTATTTTTATAAATTTCTTTACTGGCAGAAATCCGATCGTCAAAATGGCGCCGTTGCCGGGGAATTGCAAACGTGTGCCTTATTATTGGTTATTGTAAATATTTACTTTTAAATTGATTTTTTTCGAAAAAAAATATTTCAGATTTTTATTTTAAAATTTTTTATCTTATCTTATCTTAGTTTTAAATTTCAAATTCAAAATTCAAAATTCAAAATTTAAATTTAAATTTTTAAAAATCAAACCTTTTCAAAATTTAAATCTTTTTCAAATCTTTATCTTATATTGTTGACTTTTTCAAAATTCAAATTTCAAATTTCAAATTTCAAAACTTAAAATTCAAAATTTAATTTTCAAATTCAAAAATTTAAATTTCAAAAACTTTTAATTTAAAAACTTATCTTCTCTTACCTAACTTATCTTATCTTTTCTAATCTTAAAATCAAATCTTTTTCAAACCTTTTCTCTTATTTATTTTATTTTATTTTATTTTTCTTTGCTTGTTTATTTCTTTTTATTTTTGTTTTTAATTTTTATTAGTTACTATGAGTTCTCACCTCTCTCGCTTTAAGTTTGGTTCTAATGTTATTGAAAGGAATGGAAGCTATAACAGGAACATGCATCAAGGTCAAAGCAATCAAAGATGGAAGGAGCCACGAGGATCTGATCAACCCTTTCGGCAACAACACCCTCCAAGATACCATGGACCACGACCATTCCACAATGCATGTCAAGACAATAGTTATGGTGGACCCCTTCGTGACAAACCACCTCTACCAAATTACTATGGTCAAGAACCATTCCGAGGTGCATACTAAGATGATAGATATGGTGGACCCCCTTGTAGTTACCAACAAGTCCCATCATATGCTTATGAACCACCTCCACAACATACCTTTGAACTACCAAACTCACAAGCCCCTTTACACCATTCACCTCCATATGACTCTAACCCTTATCCACCCCAACCTCCACTGGATGACAACACCCTTGGTGTTATTCACCAAGGGCAAACAAAGCTTCATACCACACTTGCCTCTATCACTAGTCTCACTTCTACTCTTCAAGCACTTATATCCCGCATGGACCAACCCTCTACCTCCAACATTCAACCCTCAAGCTCTAGTGCACTTTTTTTTCAACCACATAATGATCTCCCCATCCCATCACCACCCTCCATGGAAGAGCACCCACATCCACCAATCCAAGAGCAAGATGATCCCTGCTATGCTATTGACAGGGAACAAGAGAAAAGGGATCGTCTTCGCGAATTCATACTTCATAAAAAGCTAGAGGAGGCCCTACAGGTGAAGGTAGTAGAGACCCTTGAAGTCGAAGGAGTTGTTGAAGAATTAGTGAAGGAAGACAACAAGGAGGAGCTGGATTTTGTACTTGAAGATGAATGAATAGTTGAAAAGGAAATCATCAAGGATGAGTACGATTTTATACTAAAACAACTGGACAAAGCAGTAAATTACTAAAGAGGAGAAAGTGGTTGAAGACTTGGGAGATGCTGAACCTCCATGGGAAAGTCAAGTTATAGAGCCTCCTTCAAAGACATTTGAAATTGATGTTGAGGAGGGTGTACAACCTCCAAGGCATAGTCTGGTTGAAGACTTTGCAAAGGTTTAAGAAGAAGCACAACCTCCCATGCCCTTGGTGAGCAATAAAGAGAAGATTGAATTGGAAGAAAGCTACCAAGAGGAAGAGGTTGAAACTGAAGAAGCTTGCAAGGAGGTGGAAGTTGTCCAGAAAGAACACAGGGGAGTGGAGCTTGATATCACTTTGCCAAAGTTGCTGGAGACCTCTCCACCTAAGTCACCATCATCCTTCATAACATTCAAGTGGGTAAAATTCATATCCCTTAGCTTTCTCATCCCACTTGAATATGGTTTACTTGAGACAGATGGTCAACTTAGAGCTCTTTGTGGCATTAAGAGTAAGAGGAAAATGGTTAGTGGTAGGAGTTGCCCTGCAAAGTTCAATACGGTTGCACACTCCAAGTTGAAGTGCAAGTATTGGTGTGGAGCTCGATTGAATGAGTCTAGGAAGCTGTTTGGATGCCGTAGTGAGAATTCGGATTGCTTACCACCCGGATGGAATCATCATGTTCCACTTGAAGACGGGTGCAGAAACAAGATTTGGGATCCAGGCATACATGAGGATCAAATTTGGGAGCTCAAAGCTTGTGAAGAACTCCATCAAAGCTTGAGAAATTTACTTAGTATTGGTAGAACTTATTGGAAGTCCAAGCATTGGTGGAAGTTTCAGGACGAGTTCAAGCACAAGCCACCATGACAAGGAGCTCACCAAATGTCCAACTTAAGGACTTTAACTAAAAGTGCTAGGTGGGAGACAACCCACCATGGTATATTTGTTCCTTTTTATTCTTAATCTTATTTTATTTTATTAATGTTCATTCATAATTTCTGCATATAGTCTGCATTCTGCATTTGCATCTGCATATTGCATAAAAAACACACGAGACGCGTAAGCGTCGCTGACGCATCCGCGTCATAGGTGCATTTGGAAGAAAAGAGTATCGAACAGAAAGTCACGCGAGAGCGTGGCTGGAGGCGTGCCTTAGTCACAAACATGCTCACGCGACCGCGTCAATGACGCGTCTGCGTCATTTTGAAAAATAGCCTCCCCACGCGTCCGCGTCACCCACGCGAACGCGTGACTCTGTAAAATCGACGTAACGAGGTGTACAGCAGAGAGTTATGATGGAGCTGGACTGGATTCATGCCAGAAGCACAAGCCCTATCACGCGAACACGTGCTCCATGCGTCCACGTCATTTTTCAAAGTATGGCCATTCATGCGATCGCGTCAAGCACGCGAACGCGTCACCCTAAATTTTGGCAAAATAAGTTTGAAACAGAGAGTTGCGCGAACGCGAGGTTGCACTCGCGCCAATCGCACAAATCAGGCCACGCGATCACGTGACCCACGCGTCCGCGTCACCTGAACTTATCGCACACCACGCGACCGCATCACTCACGCGTCCGCATCACATGCGGCGCACAGCTTATCCAGATCAGCCAAATATCTTATCTTTTCTTCCCCAATCCTAATTTTTCTTATCCTTCCTTACTTTCTTCTTCTTCATCTTTTTAACTTCTCATCCTTCTTCGCTTTCATCCTATTTTACTTAATTTATTTGCATACTTTCATTCATTACATTTTAATTTTGTGCATATTTTTATTTTCTTTTCTAAATTTATTATTTTTCCATTAGTGTTAAATTTTCTTATTCAACTGTTGCATCTTTTCTTGCATTATTCCGGTGCTTCATGACTTGTTTTATTCTGATTGGGTATTATTATTCATAAGTCAATGCTAATTTTTGTAATACTGGTATTCCTTTTGCATTGATATGCACTTATACTGTCTTTCATTACCCACGCTCCTCCCCTTTGTTGCAAATTTTGCACCACTGGTATGCCATGTGCTTCTATTGTTTTCTCACTTGCATGTTGTAGCTACCATGCAATTGAGACTCCCATTATTTGGCATTAACCCACCCATACTTTATTTATTTTCTTTTCTTTATTCCTGGGTTACTCTTCTTCTTTTTTTCCCCTTCTTTCAGGATGGCCACCGAGGAAGGAAAACGGAAAACCTTTACATGGGGAGACAAACAAGTCCATCTGTACAATCTTTGGAAAAAGCATCAGTTGGAGCAACCCACCCACTTGCGCATCTCAGCATGCACCGAGGACGGTGCAATCTTTAAGTGTGGGGAGGTCGATACCGATCTCCATGGGTTAGTTATTTTCCTCTCAACACCAATGTTTTATTTTCTTTGTTTGTTCATTGTTGCATTTGCATGTTTGATTGCATATTTGTTTGATTTTATGCATTTAGTTACTACTTGGTTGAAGTAATATTTTCTTTCTCAAGAAACTTTTTATAATATTTCACTAATCTGAATAAATTTTTTTGTTAAACTTGTTTGAAGAAATATTATTTTGGAACATGGTTTAGAGCTCGAACACACAAAACCAGTGAGATTTTGAGCCTAATTGATTGGTTGCATTTTATCAACCAATATTTTATTTTTGGTGTGTGTTGTTCTCTCTAAAATTGTGATCTTTGTCTTGCTTAATTCTATATTTCCATTGTTTAGTGTATGCATACACTTATATGATTGAGGCCTTTGTTTCACTAAGCTTACATACCTATATGGCCTTACCCTTTCATTATCCTTTGCAAACCAATGTTGAGCCTATTTTACCCCTTTATTCTTTACTTTAGCACATCATTAACTCTAAGCGAAAAACAACAATGTCCTTAATTTGAATCCTTGGTTAGCTTAGACTAGTGAGAGTGCTTATAATTTAAGTGTGGGAAAATTGGATTTGAAAACATTTGGTTTGAGAATTGGGTATTATATATCTTTATGAAAATGTGAAAGAAATATTTTGGACATGTTCATGCATTCAATAATTTAATCATATGCATTGAGAAAAATAGAAGAAAAAAAGAAGAAGAAGAAATAGGCATATTTCAGATTACTAAAAATAAGGAGAAAAAGAAAAATAGCAAATAAATAAAAGGGGACAAAATGCCCCAAAGTAAGTGGTGAAAGCAATGCATATGTACTGTACTTGAAATTAGAATGCATGAATATGTGGAAAACATGGTTAATGGACAGTTAGGTTTTGTATTTTGATTACATATATTGTCTTAAGTTAGGTGGGAAAAGCTTAAGTTAATTAAGGATTCATATTTTAGTCCACTTGACCAAATACAATCCTACCTTGACCCTAACCCCATTACAACCCTTAAAAGACCTCTTGATATGTGTATCTGTGCATTAAATTTTTGTTGATTGTTAGAAGAAAAGCAAGCCTTAGAAAGAAAGATTAGTAGAGAATTGAGAGAATCGAAACTTAAACACCTGAGCTATTAGAGTGCATACACTTCCAGTGAGGGTTCGATGCTCGATTCTTTGTTCCCGGCTTTCATGAGCTATTTTCTTCTGCAAGTTCACTTGTACTTTATTTTGTGATTTGAATTAGTGAAATCTAGTTCATATTTATTCTTGAAGGATTTGTATACTTTTAACCAAGTAAGAAATAAGCATTCTGCATTTAGTTGCATTCATAGGTTGCATTTCATACATTCTACCATTCCTCTTCACTCTCTTATAGCTTCTCTTGAGCTTAGCATGAGGACATGCTAATGTTTAAGTGTGGAGAGATTGATAAACTACTATTTTATGGTTTATATTATGCTCAATTGAGTGGTTTATATCAATTCTTTACTCACTTATTCATATGATTTGCATTGTTTTACATTCTCCTTCCTGATTTTATGCTATGATTGAAAATATGTTTCTTTGACCTTAATTTTATTAATATTAATCCTCTCTTATTACCATTCGATGCCATGATATGTGCGTTAAGTGATTTCAGGGATTACAGGGCAGGAATGGCTTAGAGGATGGAAAGAAAGCATGCAAAACTGGAAGGAATACAAGAAGCTGAAGAAATTGCTAAGATGTCCAGCCTGACCTCTTCGCATTCAATCGATCATAACTTGAGCTATAGAGATCCAAATGATGTGGTTCCAGTTGCATTGGAAAGCTAACGTTTGGGGTTTCGAAATGATATATAATATACTATAGTGGCCATACCTCTAGGTAACGCGAAGGCGTGCTCCACACGGACGCGTCGCAGTGGCAAAAATCAACGTCTTTGAATTCGAAACCAGCGATTTTTGGGCTGTTTCTGGCTCAGTTCTTGGCTCAGAAAACACAGATTAGAGGCTATAAAGTGGGGGATTGCATCTATTCATAAAAAAACACACATCATACAACTTTCATATACACAATTTTAGGATTAGATGTAGTTTTTAGAGAAAGAGGCTCTCTCCTCTCTCTTAGGATTTAGGATTAGGATTAGGATTTAGGATTTCTTTTACTTTATGGTTATTACTTCAATGTCAGGTTCAATATTCCTTTTACTTTATATTTCTCTTCTACTTTTAGATACTCTAATACTTTTATTTGTTAATTACTTATGTTGCCAAATTGGCTTATGAACTTTTCCATGTCAGATTTGAATTTATTTTTAAATGCAATTTGAGGTATTTCAGATTTAAGATTCCTTTCTTTTATTTATGTTACTGTTGCTTCCAATCTGAAGGTATTTTTATTCGAGTAGATTTTCTTCCCTTTTGGCTTTGGTTGAGTGATTGGTGACACTTGAGTTATCAAACTCAGCTGTTGATTGAAATTGGAGTTGCTAATTGATTCAAATCGCTCTAAAGCTAGTCTCTCCACAGGAGTTGACTAGGACCTGAGGATCAAATTAATTAGTCCACTTGACTTTTCTTTGCTTTAGTAAGGGTTAAGTAAGTGGGATTAAAACCCAATTCTCATCACACCTGATAAGGATAACTAGGATAGGAATTCCAATTCTTATACCTTGCCAAGAGATTTTATTATTATTAATTTATCTTTCTGGTCATTTAAATTACTTGTTCCTTATTTTGAAAAACCCAAAAATATATCTTTTTACATAACCAATAATAATCATACTTCCCTACAATTCCTTGAAAAGACGACCCGAGGTTTAAATACTTCGGTTATTATTTTTATTGGGTTTGCTTAAGTGAAAACCAAAACTTTTGTACGAAAGGATTCTCTGTTGGTTTAGAAACTATACTTACAACGCGATTATTTTTATAAATTTCTTTACTGGCAGAAATCCGATCGTCAGTGCACTTGCCGGTTAGTTTGTGGTTGTAAATTCCGCACCAGTTGGCTACAACCCTCCTGTTGTATGACTCACAGTCATCCCTTAGCAGAGGTAGTTTGAAGACCTCTCTCACCCTGTCTAGGTGAAAGTATATGATTTTCCCTCTGACCATGGTATGAAAAGTATGGATGGCTGTTCCATCTTGCTTTTGCTTATCTGTCATCGACATATTTGCATAAAATTCCTGGACCATGTTGTATCCAACATTTAACTCAGGATCACTTAGAATCTCCCAGCCTCTCCTTCGAATTTGCTCTTGGATCTCTGGGAATTCTTCTTCTCCAAGGTCGAATCCTACTTCAGGGATTACTCGCCTTTTACTTGTTACCTTGAGATAGTGTTCTTCATGTTGCTTGGTGAAGAAATAGAAGAGAGAATTCGAATGAGAGGTGGTGAGTGAGGGAGAGAGGGCACGGCACACATATATATAGGGAGGGAGGGAGGGAAATTTCGAAAAAAATTAAAGATAAAAGATAAAAGATAAAAGATAAAGATTTTTGAAAAAGATAAAAAGATAAGTTATTTAAAAGATAAGTGAAGATTTTAAGAGGATAGAAAAGACATTAAAGATAAGATATGGAACATGAAAAGGATTTGAATGTTTAATAAAAGGTATGAATAAGATAAGAAAAGATTTTGAAACGAGTTTAAAAGCGAATTGTAAAAGTTATACCATTTTGAAAGGATTTGAAAACAATTTGAAAAAAAAATGTTTTAATTTGAAAATTAAATTGAAAATAAAATATTTGAACAAGATTTAATTTAAAAATTGAAGAATTTTTTAAATTAAATTGGATGAAGATGAGTTGAATAGAGATGAGATTGAAAAATTAAAGTTACCTCCATGTTGTCAGGCGGGCGTTTAAATGCCCAGAATGCTAGCATTCTGGCGTTAAACGCTAGAGTAGTCCTCCCTGTGAGGTGTTAAATGCCCAGCCAGGGCCTCCTGGCTAGCGTTTAACGCCAGTTTGATGCTCCCTATTGGGCGTTTAAATGCCCAGCCAGGACCCCTGGCTGGGCGTTTAAACGCCAGACATGTGCTCCCTTCAGGGCATTAAATGCCCAGCCAGGGCCTCCTGGCTGGTGTTTAATGTCAGGCCTGCTGCCTCCATGGGCGTTTAAATGCCCAACACCCTACCCTTTCTGGCGTTTAAACGCCAGAAAGCTCTTTACTCCAGGGTATTCTATGTGCTGTTCTGCATCATTCTGTCTCTGTTTGAGCTCTGTACAATATCACTAACCCGAAAAATAACTTAAAATATAATTAGAAACTAAAAAAAATTGATTAAAACGGATCAACTAGAAAATCAATAAAGTATGAGTGATTATTGGGTTGTCTCCCAACAAGCGCTTCTTTAATGTCTTTAGTTGGACTTCACTGTACTTAACTTAGTAATAGTGTTGAGCCTGCTGGATCTATATTTCCTTCAAGGTAATTCTTAATCCTCTGTCTATTGACAGTGAACCTGGTTTCTTTGCCTTGACGTTCTATTTGTCCGTAAGGTGATACCTTGATAATCACAAACGGTCATGTCCAATGGGATTTGAGTTTCCCAAGGAACAGTTTGAGTCTTGAGTTGAAGAGTAGGACCTTCTGTCCTGGTTCAAAGACTCTGGAAGCTAGCTTCCTGTCATGCCACCTCTTTGCCTTTTCCTTATAGATTTTTGCATTTTTGAATGCATCTAACAGAAATTCATCCAACTCATTCAGTTGGAGTAGCCGTTTTTCCCCTACTGCTTTAGCATCAAGGTTGAGGAATCTAGTAGCTCAATAGGCTTTGTGTTCTAGTTCCATTGGCAGATGACAGGACTTCCCGTATACTAACTGATATGGTGAAGTTCCAATGAGGGTTTTGAAAGCTGTTCTGTATGCCCACAGAGCATCATCAAGCATTCTAGCCCAATCCTTTTGTAGAGGCACTTACTGTCCTTTCTAGGATTCACTTTAGTTCTCTATTTGAGACTTCAACTTGCCCATTAGTCTGGGGATGATACGGTGTTGCTACTTTATGGCGAATTCCGTATCGGCTCAAGATAGAATCCAGCTGTCTGTTGTAGAAATGAGTTCCTCCATCACTGATTAGTGTCCTAGGGACACCAAACCTGCTGAAAATGTTCTTTTGGAGGAACTTCATTACTACTCTAGTATCATTAGTGGGTGTTGCTATTGCTTCAACCCATTTAGACACATAATCTACTGTCACAAGGATATAGATGTTTGAGTATGAAGGCGGGAAAGGTCCCATAAAATCTATGCCCCACACGTTAAACAACTCAATCTCTAAGATTCCTTGCTGAGGCATTCGGTGACCATGAGGAAGATTGCCAGCCCTCTAGCAACTATCACAGGTACGGACGAACTCTCTAGAATCTTTAAAGAGGTAGGCCAATAAAAGCCACTTTAGAGTACCTTAGTGGCTGTCCGCTCACCTCCAAAGTGTCATCCATAGTCAGAGCTATGGCAATGCCATAGAATTATCTGTGCCTCTTCTTCAGACACATAGCGTCGGATTATTCCATCCGAGCATCTCTTAAAGAGATATGGCTCATACCATAGGTAATGCATGAGTTTCCGGGCCTGCTGCCTGGAAAATTTCTTGGGAATGAACCGTATAGCCTTGTAATTTGCAATGTTTGCAAACTAAGGGACTGTCCGGATGGCATAGAGTTGCTCATCTGGAAAGGATTCGGATATGTTAGTTATGGGATTGTGTGGCTCTAAATTAGATACCAATCTTCATCTCTTCTCATGAGAAATTAGATCAAGGAATTGATAATTGATCAAGTTAAGAGAGATTGATTCACCAAAGAATTGGGTTTCAATCACTTATGATTGCCAAGAGATCAGTGAATTGCATGATTGAAGATGAGATGAAAAGCAATTTGATCCGGAGAATTCAATATCTCTCTACCCCAATGATCCTCTCTCATTCTATCTTTCCCCTTCCTGATCATTTGCTTTCCATTTAATGCTTCTTTTCGTTACTTCTTTTACATTCCAGCAATTTACTTTTCTTCCATTTATTCTTCCCACATTTACATTATTGCAATTTATTTTTCTGCACTTTAAATTCCTAGTTATTTACTTTTTCGCTCTTTAATTCCAGACATTTATCTCTTTGCTCTTTACTTTTCAGTCATTTACTTTACTGCCAAGTTATCTAATATTTGACTAAACCTCATTAAATTGATTGTTTAACTAGAATAGCCAGTTAATTAAAGTTGCTTGATCTATCCATCCTTGTGGAATCGACCTCACTCATCATGAGTTATTACTTGATTACGACTCGGTACACTTGCCGGTGGATATTGTTTGTCAAATCCATATCAAGTTTTTGGCGCTGTTGTTGGGGATTGATTAAGATTGATAATAATTAAGTTGATTGACTAGCTAGATTAAACGTTTTCTTTATTTTGTGACTTAGCTCACTCTTTGTTTACTCATTTTACTTGTATAGTTTATGCCATTTACTTTTTTTCATTGTATATATTCATTGTAATTTCAGCATACTAATTGTTTGATGTATTGTACCACTTAGTTCTAACCACACTCTATGATAGAGTGAACTTTACCACTTGGTTTTTGGTTGTTTATGTATATGCGAGGTGGTTTTGTAGGTGAATCAACATCTTACAATTCAGAGACAAAAATAACTTTCTGGAGATTAAGAAGTAGAAGAAGAAGATTCAGACCAAAGTATGGCTGAGGAATTTCCTCCTAATCACCATGATGAAATTGGTAACAAAAATGCTCCACCCATCAGGAGGACATTAGGTTCTTATACCAATCCTAATCCTAGTAACTGTGGGAGTAACATCTTAACTCCCAATGTGCATGTCAATAATTTTGAGCTCAAACCCCAATTCATCACCTTAGTCCAACAAAACTGTCAATATGGAGGTAGTGCTTAAGAAGAT
Source organism: Arachis ipaensis (assembly GCF_000816755.2). Classification (NCBI taxonomy): domain Eukaryota; kingdom Viridiplantae; phylum Streptophyta; class Magnoliopsida; order Fabales; family Fabaceae; genus Arachis; species Arachis ipaensis. Next base: position 113,966,018 of record NC_029790.2, on the reverse strand, counting down.
CTAACTCAATACTTGTCTACTTTTCTTAGAATATGTGACACTGTCAAAACAAATGGAGTTCACCAAGATATCTACAGATTACTTTTGTTTTCCTTCTCCCTGAAAGACAGGGCATCTCAATGGTTGGAGACCTTTCCCAAGGAGAGTATTGCTACTTGGGAGGATTAGTCAACAAGTTCTTGACTAAGTTCTTCTCTCCTCAAAGAATAATCAAGCTCAGAATTGAGGTTCAAACATTCAAGCAACTTGAGGGAGAATCACTCTACGAAGCATGGAAAAGATACAAAGGATTATTGAGGAAATGCCCACCAAACATGTTCACGGATTGGGTTTAACTACAAATTTTTTATGAAGGTATAACTCAAGTATCAAGGATTGGGTTCACTTCATATGAAAACTCCTGAGGAAACAATTGATCTAATTAACATTGTTGCCAACAATTAACACTTCTACTCTTCAGAAAGGAACATGATCATGAAGAGGGGAGTGATGGAATTGGATACTCTAGATGCTATCATGGCACAAAACAAGCTCATGGCATAACAAATGCAGATCACCTCTCAGCAATTGGCAACGCTTATAAAACAAATAGGGGAATGTATGTTTCAACAATCAATACTCAAGCTCCAACTTGTTACATGAATAAGGGAGCCAATTTTCGAGGAAGTTATGACAATTTCAATATGGACCAACCACCAACGGAGCAAGTCAACTTCATCGAAAACTCTTCCAGGACACAAAATGACACTTACTCAAAGACATACAATCCTGGATGGAGGAACCATCCAAATTTTGGGTGAGAATGTCAACAAAGCCAAGGGCAAAGAAGCAGTGATCCCAATAATAATTTTTGCAACACAAATAATTTCAACCACCAACCAACCAACCAAAACTTTCCAATCCCAGAATAATATGCAACCACAAAACAACCAATTTCACCCTCAAACTAAACCAAACCACTCACCACAACCTACACAATCATCTTCAAAAACTCAAAAAACTTTTAGGCTAGAACTACTCTTTGAAAAGTTCATGAAATACGCAGAGAGCTCTAGAGAGGAAATGAAGAGCTTTAGAGAAGAGACAAGGTCCAACATGCAAAATCAAAGTGCTACAATAAAGAAGCTAAAGGCTCAAATAGGTCAAATCTCCAAGAAACTAGCCAAACCCACTAACATCTTCCCCAGTGATACTGAAAATAACCCACGGAAGAGTGCAAGGCCATCATGTTGAGAAATGGGAAGGTGGTAGAAGGACCATCCACAAGCCAAGAAATATAAGGTGAAGAAGTTAACACAAAAGTGAGCAAACCAAAAGAGAAAGAAGACCCTAAACCAACTCCATCTAAAGAGAAAGAAGTCTGGAAGTCTTATGTGCCAAGAGCCCCTTATCCTCAGAGACTTCAAAAGGATGTGAGAGACAAGCAGTTTTTCAAATTTATTGAGATCTTCAAGAAGCTTCAAATTAAACTCCCATTTTACGGAAGCATTAGAGAAAATGCCTCTATATGCCAAGTTCTTAAAGGAACTCATGTCTAAAAAGAGGAGTTAGAAGGACAAAGAGATAGTGGTTTTGATCCAAGAATGTAGTGCTATCGTTGATGTTAAAAATTGATGGATCCCAGGAGTTTTGATGCCTCTTTCAGTGATGAAGAGAATGTTGATTGAAGAAGTCAAACCCACTAGGAGGGCACTCTAACTAGCAGATGGATCTTTCAAGTTTTTTCATGGAGTAGTAGAGAATCTGCTAGTAAAAGTGAGTGAATTTATCTTCCCAGCTTACTTTGTGGTGCTAGACATAGAGGAGAATGTCAATGCATCAATCATCTTGGGGAGACCATTCTTGGCCACTGCCAGAGCTATCATTGATGTTAAAAAAAGGGGAGCTAGTTCTCAGAGTCCATGAAGAAAAGATGGTGTTCAATGTCTTCAAGGCCATTAACTATCCAAGTGAACCCCCTGAAGATTGCATGAGGGTTGATGTCATTGAATACTTGGTGCATGAAGTCTTGGGATAAGAGAAGTTTGATGAAGCTTTTGAAATTTCTCATGAGTCATGTGATGAAGAACTAGAGGAGATCATAGCCACTTCAAGTGTGCTAGAAAAAAAAGAAAGAAAAAGAGGAAGCACCTGGTGCGCGGAATTTAACTTCATACAATTCAACTAGCAAGTGCACTGGGTCGTCCAAGTAATACCTGAGGTGAGTCAGAGTTGATCCCACGAGGATTGTCGGCTTGGATTAAACAGTGGTTATCTTGTAAATCTTAGTTAGGCGGATAGAAAAGTTGTGTAGTTGTTTAAACGCATAAAAGTAAAATAAAGATAACGTTACTCAGTAATTGTGAATTCGAATGATAAGAAGATGGTTAAGGCTTCAGAGATACTTTGTTCTTCTGGATCAATTCTTTCTCACTGTCCACTCCAACTGTAAATGATTTCTTCTATAGCAGGCTGTATGTGATCAACGTCGGTTTGAGCGGCCACCAATCTTCCTCTAGGATGAACACCGGGTTTAGTGTGCATCCAGTCTGAATAGGGGTGAAGCTCCTGCAGTTCATTCCCTTGGTGATCCTACTCAAAATGTTACAGATAAAGTCAAATCTTCTGGATCAGAGAATGCTACACCTTGATTCTAGCCTTTACTACAAAGACTCTAATCTCCCCATACCTCGGCTGAACTGATGTCTCGAGAACTCCCCAACGAAGTCGTGGATTAGCTGTCTAAGAGACGTATCCTCAAGCTAGTAGTTCATTGATATCTGATGAAAGACGCTCACTGAACCCATGTAGAATAGAGATAACTTTTGACGATTCAACTCATTCATAAAGTTGAAGAACGAAGATACAGCTTAGAAGAGAATTAAACACAAATTGAGATAGAACAGTAGTACTTTTATTAATCCATAAAACTCAGCAGAGCTCCTAACCTTAACCTAGGAGGTTTAGTGGCTCATACTATACATAGAACAATGTAAAAACGTGTAAAGTGGTGGAAGAAGATCCTAAACGTGGTTGATCTTCTCCTATATATACTAACCTAATGACTAAGGATTACAGAAATATTATCAACTAAGTTGATAGTGCGAAAATCCACTTATAGGGCCCACTTGGTGAGTGTTTGGGCAGAGCTTGAGTGTCTCCCATGAGCTAGGGTCCATTAGGGGCGTTGAACGCTGGCTAGGGACCCCCTTTTGGGCGTTGGACGCTGGGCACCTCTCTGTGGGCGTTGGACGCCAGGACTGAGGTAGATGGCTGGCGTTGAATGCCAGTTTTGGGCCTTCAATTCTGAAACAAAGTATGGAATTTATATATTTCTGGAAACCCTGGATGTTAGCTTTCCATAGCCGTTGAGAGCACGCCATTTGGACTTGTGTAGCTTTAGAAAAGCTCTTTCGAGTGCACAGAGGTCAGATCCTGACAACATCTACAGTGCTTTCTCTGCCTCTGAATCAGACTTTTGCTCCAGCTCCTCAATTTCAGCCAGAAAATACCTGAAATTGCATAAAAACACACAAAATCAAAGTAGAATCCAAAAATGTAAATTTTGCACTAAAACCTATGAAAACCTGATAAAACTTAAATAAAACATGCTAAAAACTATATGAAAATGATGCCAAAAAGTGTATAAAATATCCGCTCATCACAACACCAAACTTAAACTGTTGCTTGTCCCCAAGCAACCAAAAATAAAGTAGGATAAAAAGAAGAGTAAGATACAATAAATCTCAGAGTTTTCAATGAAGCTCAGTTTCAATTAGATGAGCGGGACTTATTATTGACTCTCCTAGTTAAGTTATTTTTTATTCTTGAACACAGCTTTTTAGAGTCTTGGCTGTGGCCTTAAGCACTTTGTTTTCCAGTATTACTACCGAATACATAAATGCCACAGACACTTAACTGGGTGAACTCTTTTGGATTGTGATTCAGCTTTGCTAGAATCCCCAGATAGAGGTGTCCAGGGTTATTAAGCATACTCTTTTTTCTTTGGATCATGACTTTAACTGCTCAGTCTCAAGCTTTTTTACTTGACACCTTCACACCACAAGCATATAGTTAGGGACATTGTTCAATTGGAGTGCTTAGGCTAAGATTTTTTTTCTTTTAGAACCTCCTAACCATTGATGCTCAAAGCGTTGGATCCTTTTACCCTTGCCTCTTGGTTTAAAGAGTTATTGGCTTTTTGCTCTTGCCTTTTGGTTTAAAGAGCTATTAATTTTTTCTGCTTTTTATTTCTTTTCTACTTCTCTTTTTTTCGCATGCAATTGCTTTTCTTTCTATTGCATCTTGCTTTTTGCTAATTTTTCTTGCTTCAAGAATCAATTTCTTTTGAATTTTCAGATTATCAATAATACTTCTCCTTTTTTATCATTCTTTCAAGAGCCAACATTCTTAATTCCAATTTTAAATATGCACTATTCATTCATACATTCAGAAAACAAAAGCAATGCCACCACATCAAGATAATTGAACTATTCTTAAGATAAACTTGAAATTCATGGATCTCTAATTCTTCTAAAAAATCACTATTTTATTTAAGTTTGCTGATGATAAGAGAAATATGTTATAACTAATTGACAGAAATAAAAACTAAATTATTATTAATGCTTATGCAATTCTTTAAATTAAAAGATAGAAAAATAAAATAGAAACTTAAACACTACTAGTGATCTTGTAAACCTAAATATGAGAAACAAAAATTAGAAAAACAGAAATATGGGAGGTGGAACTCAAACACCTTAATCATGGGAGGCGTTGGGTTCTTCAAGGGAGAGTTTCTGGCGCTTCAAATATTCTAATTCACGCCCTTGCTTCTCTTGTTCCTTAACCAGTTTGCAAATCATGCTAGTCTGATCTTTCTGCTCCTCTCTTAGTTAATCCAAGGTGGTTTGCATTTAAATCATAGATGCTTTCAACTGAGTCCATTATTCAATTAGAGGGATCTCCTGTGGAGGCTCAGATGCCTTCCTTTTGGGATGATCCTCTGGTATCCTAGCGCTTTTCATCACCTGTTTGGTGATTGGCTTTCCACTAGGATAAATGTATCTATGTGAATCAGGACTTTAGCCTCTTGACATAGGCAAAAGATAAGGTTTGGATAGGCCAGCCTGGCTTGAGTGGACATCCTGTTTGCAAACTTGTACATCTCACGGGAAATTATTTGGTGAACTTCTACCTCATTCCCCATCATTATGCAGTAAATCATCACAGCTCTTGCTACAGTGACTTCAGAGCGGTTACTAGTGGGAAGTTTAGAACGCCCAATGAAGTCCAGCCATCCTCTAGAAATTGGCTTGAGGTCCATTCTTTTTAGCTGGTATGGCTTGCCTTTTGCATTCTCAATCCATTGAGTTTCAGGTAGATATATGTCCTCTAGGACCTAATCCAGTTTTGGATTAGCTATCACCCTTCTATTAAAGGATTCAGGGTCATCCCTTTATAGGGGTAGTTTGAAGATCTCTCTCAACTTATCAAGATGAAAATAGATGATATTCTCCCTGACCATAGTGCGAAAAGTATGGAATGCTTGTCCATCTTTCTTTTGCTTATCTGTCATCCACAGATTTGTATAAAATTCATAGATCATGTTTCCTCCAACATTGATCTCAGGATTGGCTAGAATCTCCCAGCCTCTTTTTCGAATTTGCTCTTGAATCTCCGGGTATTCATCTTCTCCTAATTTGAATCTTGCCTCTGGGATTACTGGCCTCTTACTCATTATTTTGTGATAATGTTCTTCATGTTGCTTGGTATAGAATCTGACAGGTTTGAAAACAACTGTTTGGCCGTCTTCTTTCTTATTTCTTGAAGTGATCTTTCCACTTTTTGGAGCCATGGGATTCGAATGGAGTGAGAAAGCAAGGCTCCTTCCACACCAAACTTAAAAGGTTTGCTCGTCCTCAAGCAAAAATAAGAAAGAAAGATGAAGAAAGCGAAGAAGAGGAGAATAGGAGAAGAGTTATTCGGATGGAAGAGGTGGGGAATGAAGGAGTGGGGAACACGGATATAAAGAGGGAGGGAAGGGAGGGTTTCGAATTTAATTAAATAAAAGATAAGGAAGATATGATTCATATTTTAATAAAAGATAGAAAAAGATAAGTTTTACAATAAAAAAGATATGAAAAATATAGAAAGATAGGATAAACTATATTAAAGAGATTTTAAAGATTTGAAAAAGAAGTTGCAAAGAATATGAAATTTGAAAAAGATTTGAAAAAGATTTGACAAAAAGTTGAAAAGATATGGAAAGAATTTGAATTTGAAAGATAATGATTGAAAAAGATTTGAATTGAAAGTCATGGAATGTTAAAATCAAAATTTAAAATGATAGGTTGAATGAACAAAGGAGATAACATAAAGAAAAGTTAAGATTTTTTAAAAGTTACCTTCCTTGCCCTCTTTTTGGCGTTCAACGCCCAGAATGGCTTGATTCTGGCATTTAATGCTGGCTGTTCTTGCTT
>NC_029790.2:113947160-113959546 GCF_000816755.2 Arachis ipaensis | reverse complement strand
TTCTAGGCGTTAAACGCCCAGCCAATTCCCCCTGGCTGGCGTTTAACGCCAGGTATGCTCTCCTCTTTGGGCGTTGAATGCCCAGTCCAGGCTCCTTGGCTGGCGTTCAACGCCAGGCTTGCTTTCCCTTGTGGGCGTTGAACGCCCAGTCCAGGCTCCTTGGCTGGCGTTCAACGCCAGGCTTGCTTTCCCTTGTGGGCGTTGAACGCCAAGTCCAGGCTCCTTGGCTGGTGTTCAACGCCAGGCTGCTACCCCTTTATGGGCGTTAAACGCCCATTCTTCACTCTTTTCTGGTGTTCAACGCCAGAAAGGTGCTTCTCCCAGGGTGTTCTGCTTCCTGTTCTATATCATTCTGTCTCTATTTAAATACTGTTAATGATCATTAACATTTAAAAAGCAAAGTAATAAAACTAATTATGAAGAAAACTAACTAAAAAACGAGAATAATTAGAGAAATAGAAAATAACATGCTATTGATTATTGGGTTGCCTCCCAACAAGCGCTTCTTTAATGTCTTTATCTGGACTTCAGTGTACTTAGCTCAGTAGCAGTGTTAAGCCTCCTGGCTCAATATCTCCTTCAAGGTAATGCTTAACTCTCTGTCCGTTGACAGTGAACCTGTTGTCTGGGTCCCTTCCAACGGGATTTGAGCTTCCCTAGAAATAATCTGAATCTTGAGAGTTGAATAGCAGAACCTTTTGGCCTAGTTCAAAGACTCTGGAAGCTATTTTCCTGTCATGCCACCTATTTACTTTTTCTTTATAGATCTTTGCATTTTCAAATGCTGCTAAGCGAAATTCGTCCAACTCATTTAGTTGGAGTAGCCATTTTTCTCCATCTGCTTTAGCATCAAGGTTGAGGAATCTGGTTGCCCAATCGGCCTTGTGTTCTAGTTCCGCTGGCAGACGACAAGATTTCTCATATAACAATTGATATAGGGATATTCCTATAGGGGTCTTGAAAGCTATTCTATATGCCCATAAAGCATCATCAAGCTTTCTAGCCCAATCCTTTCTAGAGGCACTTACTGTCCTTTCTAGAATTCGCTTTAGTTCTCTGTTTGAGACTTCAGCCTGCCCATTTGTTTGAGGATGGTATGATGTTACCAATTTATGGTGAACTTCGTAATGGCTCAGAACAGAATCAAGCTGTCTGTTACAGAAATGAGTACCTCCATCACTAATCAATGTCCGAGGGACACCAAACCTGCTGAAGATGTTCTTCTGGAGGAACTTCATTACTACTCTAGTGTCATTAGTGGGTGATGTTATTGCTTCAACCCATGTAGACACATAATCTACTGCTACCAGGATGTAGGTGTTTAAGTATGAAGGTGGGAAGGGTCCCAGGAAGTCTATACCCCATACATCAAACAACTCAATCTCTAAGATTCCTTGCTGAGGCATGTCGTGACCATGAGGGAGATTTCCAGCACTTTGGCAACTGTCATAGTTACGGACAAACTCTCTAGAGTCCTTAAAGAGTGTGGGCTAGTAGAATCCACTTTGGAGAACGTTTGTGACTGTTCGCTCACCTCCAAAGTGTCCTCCATAGTCTGAGCCATAGCAATGTCATAGGATTTTGTGTGCTTCTTCTTCAGACACACAGCGTCGGATGATCCCATCCGAGCATCTCTTAAAGAGATATGGTTCATCCCACAAGTAGTACTTTGCATCATGCATGAGTTTTCGAGCTTGATGCCTATTGTACTCTTTAGGAATGAATCTTATAGATTTGTATTTTGCAATGTCTGCAAACCATGATGTTGTTCGAATGGCAAAGAGTTGGTCATTTGGAAATGTTTCGGATATGTCAGTGGAGGGGAGAAAATCCCCTACTACTGGTTCAATCCGAGACAAGTGGTCAGCCACTTGATTTTCTGTCCCCATTCTGTCTCTAATTTCTATATCAAACTTTTGCAGGAGTAACAATCATCTTATAAGTCTAGGCTTAGAATCCTGCTTGGTGAAGAAATATTTTAGAGCAGCATGGTCAGTATAGATAATTACTTTAGATCCTACTAAATAGGATCTGAACTTGTCAATGGCATAAACCACTGCAAGTAATTCCTTTTCTGTGGTGTTATAGTTCTTCTGTGCGTCATTTAGAACACGACTTGCATAATAAATGACATGCAGAAGCTTGTCATGCATCTGCCCCAGAACTGCACCAATGGCATGGTCACTGGCGTCAAACATCAACTCGAATGGTAAGTCCCAGTTGGGTGCAGAGATTACAGGCGCAGTGATAAACTTAGCTTTTAGAATCTCAAAAGCCTGCAGACACTCTTGGTCAAAGACAAATGGAGTATTAGTAGTGAGTAAGTTGCATTGGGGTTTTGAGATTTTAGAAAAATCCTTTATAAACCTCCTGTAGAATCCTGCATGTCCCAGGAAACTTCTGATTCCTTTGACATTAATGGGTGGTAGTAATCTCTCAATCACCTCCATCTTAGCTTGATCCACTTCTATTCTCTTGTTCGAAATCCGATGCCCAAGGATAATTCCTTCAGTCACCATGAAATGACATTTCTCCCAGTTTAAAACTAGGTTTATCTCTTGGCATCGTTTGAGAACGAGGGCTAGATGGTCAAGATAGGATTCAAATGAATCTACAAAAATAGAGAAGTCATCCATAAATACTTCAAGAAACTTCTCTACCATATCAGAGAAGATAAAGAGCATACATCTCTGAAAGGTGGCAGGTGCATTGCACAGAACAAATCGCATCTGCCTATAAGTAAACACACCATATGGGCATGTAAATGCTGTCTTTTCTTGATCCTGTAGATCTACTGTGATTTGATTGTAACCGGAATAGCCATCTAGGAAACAATAAAAGGCATGTCCTGCTAGTCTCTCTAGCATTTGATCTATGAATGGTAAAGGAAAATGATCTTTCCTGGTGGCATTGTTGAGCCTTCTATAGTCAATGTACATGTGCCACCCTGTAACTGTCCTTGTAGGAATCAGTTCATTCTTTTCATTATGAACCACTGTCATGCCTCCCTTTTTGGGAACAATTTGAACAGGGCTCACCCAAGGGCTGTCAGAGATCGGATAAATAATCCCAACCTCCCATAATTTAGTGACTTCCTTCCGCACCACTTCCTTCATGGTTGGATTCAGTTGCCTTTGTGGTTGTACCACAGGTTTGGCATCATCTTCCACCCAAGAGCTGTCTTGTGTGTTTTTAACACTTGAATTAGTGCTTCCTCTTCTTGTGGCTCTAAGGTAAAGCTTATCATCATAGGATAGGTGTTCCCATCCCCTAAAAATGCATGGTAATGGTTTGAGCTCGAGTTTAGGAGGCTTCTTCTCTTCTTTAGGAGCAGTCAAAGTTTCCTGTATTTCATTTGCTACCTCTAACTCAAGCTGGGCATCGTAAAAGATGTCATCCAGCTCTTCTTCGAGCCTCTCAATCATGTTAACTTCTTCTACCAGGGAGTCGATGATATCAATGCTCAAACACTCCTCTAGGGTGTTTGGATGCAGCATGGCTTTGACAATATTTAGCACGAACTCATCTTCATTGACACTCAGGGTTACTTCCCCTTTTTGAACGTTAATGAGGGTCCGTCCTGTTGCTAGGAAGGGTCTTCCTATAATGAGGGCTGTACTCTCGTGCTTTTCTATTTCCAACATCACAAAGTCTATAGGGAAAGCAAAGGGTCCAACCCTAACAATTATGTCTTCAATCACGCCTGATGGAAGTTTAATAGATCCATCAGCTAGTTGGAGACATATGCGAGTAGGTTTAACTTCGTGAGTTAAACAGAGCTTCTTTATGAGTGATGTAGGTATGATATTAATGCTTTCCCCAAGATCGCACAAGGATCTCTTTGTGCAAGCATCTCCCAAGGTGCATAGTATCATAAAGCTGTCAGGATCCTTAAGTTTCTCTGGTAAGCTCTTTTGAATGCCTACACTGCATTCTTCAGTGAGGAAGACTATTTTTTCCTCTCTCCAATCCTTCTTATGACTTAAGATGTCCTTCATGAACTTAGCATAAGAAGGTATCTGTTCAAGAGCCTCTGCAAAAGGGATCTTGATCTCTAATATTCTGAGATAATTCGCAAAGCGGGCAAACTATTTATCTCTTTCTGCTTGATGGAGTTTCTGAGAAAATGGCATCTTGGCCTTGTACTCATCAATCTTGGTTGATGTAGGCTGAGTGCCTAATTTACTAGAAGGGGGTGACTAACTTGCTTATGAGGGGTGTTGTCAGCACTTGTATGTGTCTGACTACCCTTATTTGGGCATTCAACGCCCTTGTTGCTGCCCCCTTCCTGACGTTTAACGCCAGGAACACTGCCCCTTGTTGGGCATTCAACGCTAGGGGTGGATACCCCTTCTTGGCATTGAATGCCAAGGTTGCTGCCCCTATTTGGGCGTTCAATGCTAAGGGTGGATACCCCTTCTTGGTGTTGAATGCCAATGACATTCCTCTTTGGGCGTTCGACGCCCTCAGAGAGGCTTTGGACAGTAGTCTGGTAACCCCCTGTTAGCTTTTCTTTCCTTGATCTCCTATTACACTCAGGTTGGGTGTTTAATAATTTTCCACTCCTCAGTTGAATGGCCTGGTATTCTTCTGCTATCTGCTTAGATAACTGCTGTCTTGTTTGACTCAGCTAGGCTTCTACATTCCTGTTAGAAGCATGCATTTCTCTCAAAGCCTCTTGCAATTCCAGTAGTTGCTGGGCAAGGGCATGTAGTTGCTGAGTTAATGGGCCATCATGTTCTTAAGGGTTAGGTTTAGTAGATATTGCCTTAACCTCTCCTTTCATAGAAGTCTCAGCAGCTGAGTATAGATGCTGGTTAATGGAAACTGTCTCAATAAACTCATGAGCCCCTTCAATTATCTTTCTCATATGTATAGAGCCACCAACAGAGTGGTCTAAAGACATCCGAGCCATGTCTATAAGGCCATAATATAAGGTGTCTAATTGCACCCATTCTTAAAACATTTTAGTGGGGCATTTCCGAAGCATTCTCCTGTACCTCCCCCAGGCATCATGAAGAGATTTACTGTCCTCTTGCTTGAAGCCTTGAATATGCAGTCTTAACTGGGGTTAACTTCCTTGGAGGGAAGTATTGATTTAGAAACTTATCTACTAGCTGCTTCCATGTTTTCAAGCTAGATTTAGGCTGGTTATCCAACCACCTCTTTGCCTGGTCCTTTACCGCAAAAGGGAAGAGCAATAGTTTGTAGACATCTTGGTCTACCCCCTCACTGTGCACTGTATCAGCAATCTGTAAGAAATCTATCAGAAACTCAGTAGGTTCATCTTGTGGAAGTCCAAAATACTGGCAGTTTTGCTGCAACAGAGTAATGAATTGAGGGTTTAGCTCAAAGTTACTTGCTCTGATGGGGGGTATGCTGATACTTCTTCCATAGAAGTCAGCAGTGGGAGTTATGTAGGACCCCAAAGCTCTTCTGAACTGTTCATTCCCATTTGGATTCATGGTGAAAGAAAGGTAGAAGAAAGAAGTAAAGAGAAAATAAAATAAAATTATTTTTGTTTTTATTTTTATTTATTAATTAAATTCGAAAATAAAAGCTTAATTAATTAAGAAGATTTGAAAATTAGAAGGTAGTTTTCAAAAAAGGAGAGAGAGGAAAATTAGTTAGGAAATTTAGAAAAAAGAGAAAATAAGTAACTAATTAAGAAAGATTAGAAATTAAGATAAGATAGAAGATTAGAAAAGATTTCAATTTAAAATTAAAAATTAGAAAAGATAAGATAGAAATTGAAAAGATTTCAAAAAGATTTAGAAGAGAGATAAGATTTGAAATCTGATTTTTGAAAAAGATTTGCTTTTGAAATTTGAAATGAGATATGATAAGATTTTTTTGAATTTTAAAGAAAGATAAAAAGATAAGATAGTAATTTGAAAAAGATATGATTTTCTGAAAAGATTTGATTTTGAAAAGATTTGAGTTTGAAATTTAAAACTAAGATAAGATAAGATAGCAATTTTGAAATTAAAATTTAAAATTTTTTGATATTTTCGAAAATCAAGATAAAAAAATATAGAAAAGATTTTTTTTAATTTATTTTTGAATTAATGAAGAAAGATAAAAACAACCAAATGACACCAAACTTAAAATTTTTAGATCAAAAGACACCTGGTGTTCGAAAATTAAGAAAACAAACACCAAAAGATACCAAACTTAAAAATTTTAAAGATCAAAATAAAAAGAAAAACAAGAACAACTTGAATACCAAGAAAGAACACAAAGATGATTTTCGAAAATTCAAAGCAAACAAAGAACAACTCAAGGACACCAAACTTAAAGATTGACACAAGATTTAAACAAAGACACTAAATTTAAAATTTTTTTCAAAAAAAACCAAGAAATTCGAAAATTTTACCAAGAACAAGAACAAAGACTCAAACAAAAAGATAAAGATTATAAAGAAAACAAAGATTTTTGAAAAATTTTTTATTTTTTTTGAAAAAGAGAAACAAAAGACTCAAACAAAATTAAAAAGTACCTAATCTAAGCAACAAAATAATCCGTTAGTTTGTTCAAACTCGAACAATCCCCGACAACGGCGCCAAAAACTTGGTGCGCGGAATTTAACTTCGCACAACTGAACCAGCAAGTGCACAGGGTCGTCCAAGTAATACCTGAGGTGAGTCAGGATCGATCCCACGAGGATTGTCAGCTTGGATCAAACAGTGGTTATCTTGTAAATCTTAGTTAGGCGGATGAAAAGTTGTGTAGTTGTTTAAACGCATAAAAGTAAAATAAAGATAACGTTACTCAGTAATTGTGAATTCGAATGATAAGAAGATGGTTAAGGCTTCAGAGATGCTTTGTTCTTCTGGATCAATCTTTCTCACTGTCTACTCCAACTGTGAATGATTTCTTCTATAGTAGGCTGTATGTTCAACGCCAGTTTGAGCGGCTGCCAATCATCTTCTAGGCTGAACACTAGGTTTAGTGCGCATCCAGTCTGAATGAGGGTGAAGCTCCTACAGTCCATTCTCTTGGTGATCCTACTCAAAATGCCACAGACAAGGTCGAATCTTCTGGATCAGAGAATGCTGCGCCTTGATTCTAGCCTTTACCACAAAGACTCTAATCTCCCCATACCTCGGCTGAACTGATGTCTCGAGAAGTCCCCAACGAAGTCGTGGATTAGCTGTCTAAGAGACGTATCCTCAAAATAGTGATTCATTGATATCCAATGAAAGATGCTCGTTGAACCCATGTAGAATAGAGATAACTTTTGACGGTTCAACTCATTCATAAGGTTGAAGAACGAAGATACATCTTAGGAGAGAATCAAACACGAATTGAGATAGAATAGTAGTACTTTTATTAATCCATAAAACTTAGCAGAGCTCCTAGCCTTAACCTATGAGGTTTAGTGGCTCATACTGTACATAGAACAATGTAAAAAAGTTTAAAGTGGTGGAAGAAGATCCTAAACATGGTTGATCTTCTCCTATATATACTAACCTAACGACTAAGGATTACAGAAATATGATAAACTAAGTTGATAGTGCGAAAATCCACTTATGGGGCCCACTTGGTAAGTGTTTGGGCTGAGTCTGAGTGACTCCCACGAGCTAGGGTTCCTTAGGGGCGTTGAACGCTGGCTAGGGACCCCCTTTTGGGCATTGGACACTGGCCACCTCTCTGTGGATGTTGGACGCCAGGATTGGGGTAGATGGCTGACGTTGAACGCCAGTTTTGGGCCTTTAATTCTGAAGCAAAGTATAAACTATTATATATTTCTGGAAAGCCTTGGATGTTAGCTTTCCATAGCCGTTGAGAGCGCACCATTTAGACTTGTGTAGCTCCAAAAAATCTCCTTCGAGTGCACAGAGGTCAGATCTTGACAGCATCTACAGTGCTTTCTCTGCCTCTGAATCAGACTTTTGCTCTAACTCCTCAATTTCAGCCAGAAAATACCTGAAATTGAATAAAAACTCACAAACTCAAAGTAAAATCTAAAAATGTGAATTTTGCACTAAAACCTATGAAAACTTGATAAAACTTAAATAAAACATGCTAAAAACTATATGAAAATGATGCCAAAAAGCATATAAAATATCCGCTCATCAGCACCCAAGCTTGATCTCAAGCCATTACCCTTCAATCTCAAGAATTCATTCTTGGGAGATGATGACACCTTCCCAGTAATCATCAGCTCAACACTAAGTAAGGAGGAAGAGAGGGAATTGCTTGAAGTTCTAAGGAGCCACAAAGATGCCATTGGTTGGACAACCTCTTATCTTAGGGGGATTAGTCCAACAATGTACATACACAAAATTCTTCTAGAAAATGATGCAATACCCACAGTTCAACCACAGAGAAGATTAAATCTTACAATGAAGGAGGTTATGCAAAAAGAGGTGTTGAAGTTATGGGAGGCAGGGGTGATCTATCCAATCTCAGACAGCTCATGGGTGAACCCTGTCTAAGTGGTCCCAAAGAAAGGTGGTGTCATTATGGTGCCTAATGAGAAGAATAAATTGATGCCAACAAGAATTGTGACTGGTTGGCGCATGTGCATAGACTACAGAAAACTCAATAAAGACACCAGGAATGATCACTTTCCTCTCTCATCCATGGATCAAATGCTGGCAGAACATGCCTAATATTGCTTCTTGGATGGTTATTCAGGCTACAACTAAATTGTAATGGATCCTAAGAACCATGAGAAAACTTTCACATGTCCATATGGTGCTTTTACTTATAGGAACATGCTCTTTGGATTGTGCAATGCACCTGCCATATTTCAAAGGTGTATGTTGCCATTTTTTCTGACATGATTGAAAAATATATTGAGGTCTTCATAGATGACTTTTCAGTTTTTGGAAGTTTATTTTCGAATTGCCTACATCATCTTGCCTTAGTTCTAAAGAGGTGCCAAGAAATCAATTTGGTTTTGAATTGGGAAAAGTGCCACCGAATCTCTAACAAAGGCATAGAGGTGGATAGAGCTAAAGTAGAGGTAATTAAAAAATTACCCCCACCTAACAATGTCAAGGCAATAAGAAATTTTTTGGGGCATGTTGGGTTCTATAGAAGATTCATTAAAGACTTTTCCAAGATTGCAAAGCCTTTGAACAACTTATTAGTCTCTGATGTTCCCTTCAAATTTGATGAAGAATGCATGCTAGCCTTTGAATTAATGTGTGATGCTAGTGATTTTTGCCATTGGTACTGTACCAGGACAGAGAAGAGACAAGCTAGTACATGTGATCTATTATGCTAGTAAGGTTCTCAATGAAGCCCAAAAGAATTATACAACAACTAAGAAGGAATTGTTAGCAATAGTTTTTGTTTTTGATAAATGTAGATCTTACTTAATTAGGTCTAAAGTTATTGTTTTCACTGATCATGCTGCATTGAAATACTTGCTAACCAAACAGGATTCAAAGCCAAGATTGATTAGGTGGGTTCTTCTACTCCAAGATTTTGACATAGAGATAAGAGATAGAAAATGGGTAGAGAATCAAGTTGCTGACCACCTCTCTAGAATCCCTTGTGAAGATCATGAAGCATTCAACCCTTGTGTAAATGAATACTTCCCTAATGAGCAACTATTGATAATACAAGAAGCCCAATGGTTCGTTAACATAGCCAATTTCAAAGCCACTGGAGCAATGCCTCATTCATTCAACAGGAAACAAACAAGAAAGTTAATTTATGATGCTAAGTACTATCTTTGGGATGAGCCTTATCTCTTCAAAAGGTGCTCTGATGGAATGATAAAAAGATGCATATCACATGAAGAAGGTCATGAGGTGTTATGGCATTGTCATGGCTCACAATATGGAGGTCATTTTAGATAAGAGAGAACTGCTGCAAAGGTGCTTCAATGTGGCTTCTTTTGGCCAACCATATTTAGAGATGCACGGAAATTTGTTAGGAAATGTGGTGTCAGATAGCAGGAAGCTTGCCACAAAGGAATGAGATGCCTCAGAATTACATACTGGAATTAAAATTGTTTGATGTATGGGACAATGATTTCATGGGACCATTCCTAACCTCATACTCAAACAATTATATTCTAGTTGCTGTGGACTATGTTTTCAAATGGGTAGAGACAATTCCCTCTCCAGTAAATGACAATAAGGTGGTTATCAACTTTCTAAGAAAGAACATTTTCAACATATTTGGTGTGCCTAGAGTCTTGATCAGTGATATAGGGAGCCATTTTTACAACAAACAACTTGAAGCTCTCCTCCTTAGATATGGAGTAAAACATAAAGTGGCCACACCATACCACCCCAAACAAGTGAACAAGTTGAAATTTCAAACAGGGAACTCAACAAAATTCTTGAGAAGACTATTGGAGCATTTAGGAAAGATTGGTCAAAGAAGCTAGATGATGCCTTGTGGTCCTACAAAACAGCCTTCAAGACCCCAATTGGTATGTCTCCATATCAATTGGTGTATGGCAAAGCTTTCCATCTACTTGTAGAATTGGAACACAAAGCATTTTGGGCTACAAGATTCTTGAACTTTGACAACCAAGCTGTTGGTGAAAGGAGAATTTTGCAATTGAATGAGCTAGAGGAATTCAGAATAGAGGCTTATGAAAGTTCCATAATATACAAAGAACGAACTAAAAGGTGGCATGATCATCAAATAACAACAAGAAGTTTTAAAGTTGGCCAAAATATCCTTCTATACAACTCAAGATTGAGGATCTTCCTTGGAAAGTTAAAGTCCAGATGGTCCGGACCTTTCTTAGTCACCAAGGTTTCACCTTATGGGCATGTAAAGATCATGGAACAAGAATCAAAGAGAAATTTCACAGTGAATGGACATAGACTCAAACATTACTTGGGTGAGGCAGTGGATAGCCAGAAGGTGAAATACAATCTCCATTGAGCAAGGATGCACCGTCAAGCTAGTGACGTTAAAGAAGCGCTAGTTGGGAGGCACCCCAACCATGATATCCTTTTAAATTCATTTAATCTTGAGTTTTGTCTTTTGATTATTAGTTTTGTTGTGCTATTTTGATAATTAGTCTTTAAAGTTTTAGTTTTGTTCCTTTGATATTTTTTATCTTCAATTATGGCTTGTGATAATTACTTTTGTCTCTCTTTATCTTGAGTGTTTCTAATTCCACTTGTTGAAGAGCACACACGACTTTCCCTCTTGCATACAGCATTAATTGAAAATTTGCTTAGAAACTAAGTTTGGTGTGATCACCAAAAATTAAAACTAAGTTTCTAAGCATACTCTATATTGCATATACATAGAGCATTAATCCAAAAGTGGCTTAGAAACTAAGTTTGGTGTGATCACTAATTCTAAAACTAAGTTTCTAAGCATATATATGGTTTATGCATAGGGAATCCTAGCCGTTGGTGCACAAAAAGTACATGCAAGGAAGCAAGTTTGGTCCAAAGTGCACCCTTCTTAGCTTCCAACAAAAGCCCATTTTGAACCTCTAATGGCTAGTGTAAATATGGTGCATTTAAGTGGATTGAAGTGTGATTATAATTTCGAATTATTGTATATCTCTATTGACATGGCACACTTTTAAATTGCAGATTCTGAAAAAGCTTCCATGGAGCATTATTCATCTCAAGAGTCATCAATGCATCAAGACCAATCAAGTAAAGCTAGTGAGATAGCCTCCTTGAAAATCACACAAGTTCAAAACTTGGTTCAAAGTAATTACAATTTGCACATTCCTCAAAGGCGAGCATGCCTACTCCTAAGAACCACTCGAAATCCAGAAGTGCTCTTTCAAAAGCACCCCCCATCTACTTCTCTTTATAAAAGGCACCAACCCCACACTTCACATTCACTCATTTAACCTGTGACAACCCTCCTTTTGTATCACACTCTCACCCTTCCCCTTCTCTTCATATCCACGAAGTCTTTTTGTTGTTTCTCTCTCCTTTCTCATTCTCTTGCTTAGGGACAAACAAGCCCTAAGATTGGTGTCTGGGAGCAAAGTTCTTTTCTCTTTCTTCCTCTCTAACCATTACATATCACTAGCCCTAACCACCATCTTCAAATGGCACCCAAAGCCTCAGGATCAAAGAAGAGGAAGGGTAAGGAGCCAACATCTTCAAGCGTGACTACCTATGATGAGCACAAGTTCTTCTCTAACTTTCACAAAAATTAATTTTTTGGATGGGTGAGTCAGAGGCTAATCATCCCAGAGGTGGGCTTCAAGTTGAAAAGGGATGAATATCCAGAGATAGGAGTAGAGATCAACAGAAGAGGATGGGTAACTTTGAGCAACCCAATAAGGAGAGTAGCAATCAACATAGTAAGGGAGTTCTATGCAAATGCCACCCCACAACCAAATCATCAGCCAACTTACCAAAATTTTATGAGAGGCAAAGTTATAGACTTCAGTCCAAGAAACTTAAGGCGAGCCTTAGAATTGAGAA
>NC_029790.2:113912247-113946636 GCF_000816755.2 Arachis ipaensis | reverse complement strand
TTGATAACATCATTAATAAAATTTGTGTTCTAGGAACTGAATGAAAACTATATGCTGATGGAAGATGTTCTGAGGGTTACCTGAAACTGTAAGTCGATCTCGGATGAGATCTTCTGTACTGGTCGGAGATGACGTGTCTGGCTGGCTGGTGGCGGCCAGAGCCGTTGTGTCCGACTCGTTGGACTGGCTGCACTTCTGATCCTTGGTCACCGGAGGGTGGGGGGGTACCTGCAAGAGACTCCGATGCTTAAGTTAGCATGGGTATTAAACAGGTTTTTAGTAGAATCAGAGTATGAGTTATACCTGGGTGCTCCAGTGTATTTATAATGGTGAGAAGTAACCTTCTTGGATAAGATAAGTTAGTTACCTTATCTTATCTTATCTTATCTTTGGGTGAGGTCAACTTATCTTTAACGGAACTGCCCTTCTCTCTGTAGGCTTGAGCCGCCTTTGGATTTGGGCTGTGTTCCTTGAATTGGGCCCTTTTTGGGCTTTCCTGTCGATTTGGCCGACCTCTTTTGGAGAGAGATCGGATAGTCTAACCTGAAGAGGTCGGTCACTTTATCTCCAATCATCCCAAGTTGGATAGCTCGACTCAGGGTATGAACAGTGCCCCTGCTTGAGCTCAGTCTTTTTGTTGAGGTCGAGTCCTTGACTTCGGTCCTTTTCTAGTGAAACCGAACTCAAGCATTTTGTCGATTCCTTTCTTTGTAGAGCCTTTTTTGAATACGGAACGTTTTTCCTTTAAAAGCGCGCGCTTTTATATCAGCGCTTTGGGAACGTGTGAGGGTTTAATGCCCTCATTAATTGACTTCAAATGCCCCGTTTCCTTTGGTTTGGATTTTGCCATCAGAAACGGTTTCTCTTCTTCGTTTCCTTTCGTAACCTCTCCCTTTGCTCTCTCATTTTCTTTTTTTCCCTAGATTTTCACAGTTTCTTCCTGCGACGCCTGTTCTACTAGCGCTTTCTGTGGAAAAAAGGAGTAATTCTGGATTTCTCCCTTCGTCTTCTTCTGGCGAATTTTTTCCGTTCGAGGGTCAGCTCTGTCGCTTCTTGCTCCTCAGCTTCCTTTCGAGGTTTTCTCCTAATTTCCAGGTTCAATTTTTTCCTCCTCTGTCATTTTTATGTCTGATTTTGAGAAAGTTTGATTTTTGCTTGGAGAAAGCTTGGATCTTGCTGCTTTTACTGCGCCTGATTGTTGCGTATTTTGGAGTTTCTTCGCCTTTTGTATGAATTTCTTCGCCTTTCTTGTTGCTTGATGCTTTTAGGATTTTTGCATGTTGTCGCCGTTTCTGCTTGTGCTTTGGATGATGGTTTTTGCTTAGTTCACAAAAAGGGTTGTGTCTTTGACGATTCTCTGCTTGGCATATTTGATGTTGGCTATGCTCTTCGCTGATAGACTGTAGAAAGATAGTGGTTTAGATGACTTTTGTGTTTCTACTTTCCTTGTCTGCTTATTTGAAACCTTCTTTTCTTGTTTAATGAATGCCGGGACGTAAGCTGTAGAAATTTCCTGAAACCTTGCTTTGTTACTGCCTCCAAAGGATGCCCCAGGACTTTGGTTTGAGTCTCGGGGTTTTCCTTTTCTGCTTGTTTTCCTGTATCATATTAGTTGAGTCATTTTGCTCCTCGTCCGAGATGCTTTTTAGTAATCCAATCTTCTTTTCTTATTGTAGGATTAGTCGGTCTCATGTCTTCTCGCAATAACATTGTAGAGATGTCTTCCAAAGTTCCTGAGGGGATGTCTGATTGGCTGGACTCCCTTGTCCTAATGTGTGTCTCTGTCGTGGATGCTGAATTTTGTGTAAAGTTGAGGAAACGTCATAGGATCTGTGGTAACAGTGCTCGGGAGAGGGATTATGAGCTTGTAGCTCTTGACTCTGATGAGAGGGCTTGTTTTCCTACTTTCGTCGAGGGAGAGCGTCCCTTCTTCTACGCCTATGAATATTTCTTCAGCCAGTTGGACGTTACTTTTCCTTTTACTGCTTTCGAGACCGACTTGTTGTGGTCAAGTAACATTGCTCCATCCCAGCTTCATCCGAATTCCCGGGGTTTTATCAAGATATTTCAACTTCTTTGCCAAGAGTTAGGCATAACACCTTCTCAAACTCTTTTCCTCTATCTTTTTGTCTCGGTCAAGCCCGGGGGTTCTTCCAAAAAGAAAGCTTCCTGGGTTTCTTTCAGATCAGCCCAGGGTCATAAAGTTTTTGTCATGTATGATGAGTCTTTTAAAGATTTTAAGAATTATTTCTTTCGAGTCCGTGCTGTTGAGGGGGTCCGGCCCTTTTTTCTTGATGAGAATGACGAGCCTGCTTTTCCTCTAGAGTGGCAAAAGAATGTGAGAGTGCTACGTTATAGATAGGAGATGCTTAATGAGGTTTAGTGGGCTTTTGTAGTTGTTCTTGAAGATTTGTGGGGGGAACCACCCCATCTGGATACAAAAAGATTCTTGAGTGATCCATCTTGGTTCGAACTGCTTTGGGTACTGTCTGACTTGTTTCTATATTTGTTTCTGAGTTTTTCTTCTCCTATGTTGTAACTCGTCATTATGGTTGATTCTGTATTTTCAGAGATGTCGAAAAACAATGATTCCATGAAGGCCTACAAGAAGGCAAAGAAGGCTGCTGCTGCTCAAAACATCTCGGCCAAGGCGGCCGGAGAGGGATCTTCTCAAGTTCAAGTGAAGCCGCCCGTGCCGGGTTCTCCTGGGCCGAGGAAGGTGATCCCCACTCCTCGGGTTCGTCTGGCTGAGCCTCCTCAATCTTCTGCCGCTGCTTCTGGTGCTCCTCCTAACAAGAAGCAAAAAACAACTGAGCCTTTCAACCTTGATGCCCCTGATTTTGATGCGATTTAGTTCGTAGATCAGCAAATTGGTCCCTTAGGTGCCCTTCCTATGGATGATGTGTCGCTCCTTCGCCATCTGGACTTTATAACTCGAAGCAGTGTTAGGATGGCATATATGGGGCTGCCCTATACCGAACTACTCAAAATCTTCCTCTCCATGCCACCAAAGCCTTTATGGAGGAGGCTAAACAGGAGTTTGATCGGATGAAGGGCCTGAAGGAGGAGCTTGAAGTAAAGGTAGCCAAGCTGGAGAAGGATCTGGAGAACGAGAAGGCGAGTTCCCTTTCTCTGGCGGCTTCTGTGAGGCTAGCCGAGGACACGGCACTGAGGCATAAGGACAGCTATGTGACATCTTATCGGGAGGTGGTGCGCCTGAAGGAGGAGTTGAAGAATGCCCGAGCTGATTACTCCGAGCTCCAAGGTCATCTTGTTGGCAGTGTAACTGCTGCCTATGAGAACTTGAGGGAGCAGGTTCGGATTATTGCTCCCGAGGCCGACCTTACTCTCTTCATCCTGGATAATGTTGTGAGGGATGGTAAGATTGTCCCTGATGACCAGGATGATGATGATGTTGAACCTCCCCCTGTGTCTTCTGCCAAAGTGTCGGCCTCTTCAGTTCCTCCGGTTGTGTCTGATCCAGATTGCCAGATTCTGAACCGGGATGATGGAACCGTGGATGCTGTGCCTATTCAGACTCGCCTTCCCTCTCCTCGTACTGATGCTGCCAAGAGGGCTCCTGATCTTTGCTAATTTCTCTTCGGGTATTTGTGTACTTGGCCCGGCTTGTGGGCTTTTAAACTTTTTATGTGTAGTTTGAATGTTTTGCTCGACTGTGGATACTCCTTTGGGTTGCTTACCTAGCAACTTTTGTTTTGAAAAACAACAAGTAGTTTTCAAGCTTTTGGGCCTGACCCTGAAGCTCGTTATAATATTGTATTTTATCATGCTCATTTGCGCTTGTCTTAGCACTTGTTGCTTGTTGGTTGGATCCTTTGAGATCGTGCATGTGGGGATCCAACTTGTTTCTCAGTTTTCTCGCTCTTGCTTTGTATTTCTAGCAATCCGTAACCGATTTCTTTATGTTGGTCCTCTTTCCCATTACTGTTGCAGTCCTCTTTCTTGGACCTTTGCTAGGTTTCTTTCAGGGACTTCTTTTATAACTTGTTTGTAGGAGGTCGACTTCTTTATGTCCATCTTTTCTAAGTTATTTCGTAATCCTCTTTCTTGGACCTTTGTCAGGTCTCTTTCAGGGATTACTTTTATAACTTGTTCGTTTGTAGGAGACCAACTTCTTTATGTCGATCTCTTCTAAGTTATTTCGTAATCCTCTTTCTTGGACCTTTGTCAGGTCTCTTTCAGGGATTACTTTTATAACTTGTTTTGTTGTAGGGGACCGACTTCTTTATGTCGATCTCTTCTAAGTTATTTCGTAATCCTCTTTCTTGGACCTTTGTCAGGTCTCTTTCAGGGATTACTTTTATAACTTGTTTTGTTGTAGGGGACCGACTTCTGTATGTCGATCTCTTCTAAGTTATTTCGTAATCCTCTTTCTTGGACCTTTGTCAGGTCTCTTTTAGGGATTACTTTTATAACTTGTTTTGTAGGAAACCGAATTCGTTAGGTCGATCTCTTCTAAGTTATAGCAATTCCTCTTTTATAGGGTTGGCCAGACCTCTTTCCAGGGATTTGCTGATAACTTGGGTTGACTTGGTCTGACTTCTCAACGTCGGCCAGTCTTTAAGTTATTATTTAGCAATCCATAAGACCTCGTCAGGTTCTTTTTCGGATCACTTTCGATAACTTCTTGCATTATTCTGTGTTCATCTTTGCTGATTTGTAGAAGGTGATTTCTGCCTTTATTTGGTTGACCTTTAGATGAATCGCGTTTTCATCTTTATTGGTCTTCCATCGTGATTGTGCAGTGAATCTATTTTTCACTTTCTGCCGATCTGTTGCTTTATAATCGGGCGATGAATGCTTCAGATTAATACGTCTTGAGAATTTGTAGAATATCTAAAATATATTTTATTCAAAAGAAAATGCAAATATATACATGCGGGAGTTTTTCATCCCTTTAAGTCGAATAATTTCTAGATCTCAACTTGGTGCCTCATTAAAAAACCTTTTCAGGAAAAAGAGTGCGTCCTATGATGAGATCTTCTAGCTATAGTACCTTCTTAGGTTGCAAGCGTGCCATGATCTGGGGAGCTCTCGTCCCTCGAGTTCGGACAGTCTGTAGTAGCCCTTTCCAAGTACTTCTGTAACTCAGTAGGGTCCTTTCCAGTTTGCTGCCAGCTTTCCTTCTCTAGGTCGAGTTGTTCCAATATCATTTCGGATTAGGATGAGATCATTCTCAGCAAAACTTCTTGGCACTACCCTCTGATTATACCTCGAAGCCATTTGGCGCTTTAGCGCTTCTTCCTTGATCCGAGATCTTTCTTGGAT
Organism: Arachis ipaensis; assembly: GCF_000816755.2. NCBI lineage: Eukaryota > Viridiplantae > Streptophyta > Magnoliopsida > Fabales > Fabaceae > Arachis > Arachis ipaensis. The sequence goes on along the minus strand of NC_029790.2, from coordinate 113,941,347 downwards.
TTCTGGAAGTAGGTCGAGCTCTTCTCTTTGAAGCTGAGAGTTGGCATGTTCATTGTAGTGGACCACTCTAGGGGACCCTTCCTCGACCTCTACTGGGATCATTGCCTCCACTCCATACGCTAATCAGAACGGTGATTCGTTTGTGGTGGAATGTGGCGTGGTTCGATATGCCCATAGGACCTGTGGAAGTTCTTCAGCCCAAGCTCCCTTCGCATCTTGCAATCTCCGTTTCAACCCAGCCAATATGACTTTGTTGGCAGCTTCAGCTTGCCCATTGGCTTGAGGATGTTCGACGGATGTGAACTGGTGCTTTATGTTCAAGTCGGCTACTAATTTCCTGAAGCCTGCATCTGTGAATTGAGTGCCATTGTCTGTGGTGATGGAGTATGGAACCCCGAACCTTGTGACAATGTTCCTATATAGGAATCTCTGGCTTCTTTGAGAAGTGGCATTGGCTAGAGGCTCTGCCTCAATCCACTTTGTGAAATAGTCTACTCCGACTATGAGGAATTTGACTTGTCCTGACCCCTGGGGAAAGGGTCCGAGAAGATCGAGTCCCCATTTTGCAAATGGCCAAGGCGAAGTTACGCTGATGATTTCTTCTGGCGGGGCGATGTGAAAGTTGGCATGTTTCTGGCATGGGGGACATATCTTTACAAATTCTGTAGCTTCCTTTTATAGAGTTGGCCAGTAAAATCCCGCCCGAAGTACCTTTTTGGTGAGAGCTTGTGCCCTGAGATAATTTCCACAAATACCGCTGTGTACTTCCTCTAAAACTTCCCTTGGCACACATTTTAACAATGGTATTGAAATCTCTCTTTTGTATAGGGTGTTGTTTATGATGGTGTAGTACTGAGCCTCCCGTTTTAACCTTTTTGCTTCCTTCTCATTTGTGGGGAGTGTTTCTTTTTTGAGGTAATTAATTATGGGGGTCATCCATCCTTGATCTTGACTTGTTATAGCCAGGACTTTTTCTACTTCTGAGATTGACGGGTTTTGTAGCATTTCCTGGATGAGGCTTCTATTGTTGTCCCCTGGTTTGGTGCTGGCTAGCTTTGAGAGTGCATCAGCTCAGGCATTTTGTTCGCGAGGTATGTGACAGATCTTATATTTCCCGAGTTATCCGAGCTGTTCTTTGGTTATATCCAAATACTTTTTCATGGTGGGATCTTTGGCTTGGTAACTCCCTGTTATCTGTGAGGTGACTACTTGTGAGTCGCTGAAGATGTTGAGTTTTTGAGCTCCAACCTCCTTAGCCAGCTTCAAACCAGCTAGTAACGCCTCATATTCTGCCTGGTTGTTTGAGGCCAGGAACCCAAATTTGAGGGAAAGCTCAACTTGGGTTCCTTGGTTGCTTTCTATTATCACACCTGTGCCGCTTCCAGTCTTATTTGAAGACCCGTCCACGTAGATATTCTATTCTGTGGGGGTTTCCCGGGTATCTGTGAATTCTGCAATGAAGTCGGCCAAGTATTGTGATTTGATGGCTGTCCGAGCTTCGTATTGGAGGTCGAACTCGGATAACTCGACTGCCCATTGTAAAATTCTACCTGCTAGATCTATTTTTTGCAGTATCCCCTTTATGGGCTGGTTGGTCCGAACCTTAATGGTGTGGGCCTGGAAGTATGGGCGAAGTCGTCGAGATGTTAGTATGAGAGTGTAGGCGAATTTTTCTATTTTTTGGTAGTTCAGCTCGGATCCCTGCAGCGCTTTACTGATGAAATATACAGGCTGTTGCTCTTTGTCATCCTCTCAAACCAGTGCTGAGGCTACTGCCTGACTTCCTACTGCAAGATATAATACGAGTGGTTCTTCCTCTCGAGGTCGAGTTAGGATAGGCGGTTGTCCCAGGAAGTTTTTGAAATCCTGGAAGGCTTGCTCGCATTCTGTTGTCTATTCGAACTTTTTTCCTTTCTTTAAAGTGGCATAAAAGGGGAGAGATCTTATTGCTGATTCTGCTAAGAATCTGGATAAGGCTGCCAATCTCCCGTTGAGTTGTTGTACCTCTTTAACACAAGTCGGGCTCTTCATGTTGAGTATGGCCTGGCATTTGTCTGGATTTGCTTCAATTCCTCTTTGTGTGAGCATGAAACCTAAGAATTTGACTGCTTCTACTGCAAAGGTGCACTTTGTGGGATTGAGTCGTATGTCATGCTTCCTTATAGTATGGAATACTTGGGCCAAGTCGGACAATAATGTTTCTTGGCTTTGTGTCTTTATTAACATGTCGTCCACGTATACTTCCATGATTTTTCCGATATGATCTGAAAAGACTTTATTCATTAGCCTTTGATAAGTAGCTCCTGCATTCTTGAGGCCGAAAGGCATCACAATGTAGTAGTAATTTGCTTTTGGCATTAAAAACGAGGTCTTTTCTTGATCTGGTGGATACATGGGAATTTGGTTGTATCCGGAATATGCATCCATAAAGGAGGGGTATCTATATTCGGAGGAAGCATCTACCAGGGTGTCGATACTTGGGAGTGGATAAGGAACTTTTGGGCAGGCTTTGTTGAGGTCGGTGTAGTCGCTGCACATTCGCCACTTCCCGTTTGATTTTTTCACCAAGACGATGTTAGCTAGCCATAGTGGGTACTTGACTTCTCTTATGAATCCTGCCTCCACTAGTGCTTGTACCTGTTCTTCCACAGCTTGGGATCATTATGGTCTGAGTTTTCTTCGTCTCTGCTGTACCGGCCGAGATCCTGGATAGACCGCCAATTTGTGGCACATTAGCTTGGGGTCTATGCCTGGCATGTCTGCAGCTTTCCATGCGAAAAGATCGACATTATCTCGTAAGAACTGTACTAGTGATTCCTTTGCCTCTCCTTTCAGAATCGTGCCAATGTTAGTCGTTTTGTCCGAGGTGTCTGATAAAACACTATTTTATGGTTTATCTTGTGCTCAATTGAGTGGATTTTATCAACTCTTTACCCACTTATTCATACTATTTGCATGAGTTTACATTCTCCTTCCTGATTTTGTGCTATGATTAAAAATGTGCTTCTTTGGCCTTATATTTGCTAATATTAATCCTCTCTTATTACCATTAGATGCCTTGATATGTGTGTTAAGTGATTTCAGAGTTTATAGGGCAGGAATGGCTCAGAGGATGGAAAGGAAGCATGCAAAAGCAGAAGGAATACAAGAAGTTGAAGGAACTGCAAAGCTGTCAGCCTGACCTCTTTGCATTCAAACAGTCATAACTTGAGCTACAGAGGTCCAAACGACGCGGTTCCAGTTGCGTTGGAAATCTAACGTCCGGGCCTTCGATTTGATATATAATATGCCATAGTTGTCATGAAGCTAGGCGACGCGACCGCGTGATTCATGTGGACGCGTCGCAGTGACGAAAAACCAGCGTGGCAGATTTCCTCTCCGGCGATTTTTGGGTTGTTTCTGATCCAGTTTGCGACCCAGAAAATACAGATTAGAGGCTATAAAGTGGGAAAATCCATTCATTCAAAAAAAATCTTTCACATTCACAATTTTAGGAGTAGATGTAGTTTTTAGAGAGAGAGGTTCTCTCCTCTCTCTTAAGATTAGGATTTAGGATTTCTCTTAGTTTTAGGAGTGACTCTCAATCCCAAGTTCAATTTTCTTTTTATTTAATTTCCTAATTTAATTTATGAATATCCATGTTAAGATTTAAATATTTTATTTAATATAATTCGAGGTATTTCAGACTTATGATTGCTCTCTTTAATTTATTAATGCTCTCTGTTTATCCAAATTATTTTCATTCAAGCAGACTTTCTTCCCTTTTGGCTTTGGTTAAATAATTGGTGACTCTTGAGTTATCAAACTCATTGTTGATTGAAAATTGGAATTCTTCAAGAATTAATTCGAGTTCCAATAACTCTAACTTTTCCCAAGGAAAGACTAGGATCTGAGGAAAAAAAATTAATTCATCCACTTAACTTACCTTCATGGTTAGGGGTTAACAAAGTGGGAGAAAAATCCAATTCTCATTACAGTTGATAAGGATAATTAGGGTAGGACGTCCAGTTATAATACCTTGCCAAGAGTTTATTTTATTATTATTATTTTATTTTTCTTATCATTCAACATACTGCTTCCTTACTTTCTAAAACCCCTAATTTACAAGACTCATAACCAATAATAAGAACATACCTCCCTGCAATTCCTTGAGAAGACGACCCGAGGTTTAAACACTCGGTTATCAATTTTAAAAGGGGTTTGTTACTTGTGACAACCAAAACGTTTGTATGAAAGGACTTTTGAAGGTTTAGAAACTATACTTGCAACGAGGATTTATCCGCAAATTTTTAGACCACGCAAAAGTTCATCTCATCAAAATGGCGCCATTGCTGGGGAATTGCAAACGTGTGCCTTATTATTGGTTATTGTAAATATTTAAAAAAAATTCTTATCATTCTTATTTTTAAAAATCAAATATTTTTTTTAAATCATATCTTTTTCAAAATCTTTTCTTATCCTTTTTCAAAAATCATATCTTTTTCAAAATATTATCTTTTTATTAGTTTTTGTTTTTATTTTCTCCTACTACTATGAACTCTCACCCATTTGGCTATGAGTCTGGTTACAATTATATTGCAGGAAGAAGAAATTACAATGAGAACAGGCATCAAGGTTGGACCAATCAAAGATGGGAGGAGCCACAAGGATTTGATCAACCCTCTTGGCGACAACCACCTCCAATGGACTATCAACAACCACCACCATATGCCTATGAACCCTTTCCTCAACATGACTTCGGACCACCATACTCACAAGCCCCTTTCCGCCAATCACCTCCATATGACCCTAACCCGTATCCACCATACCAACCACCTTAGGAGCCAAATGAACCATACACAGAACCACCACCTTTCCAACACAACTACTCTCATGAACCACCACCTCAATATTCACCATCTCCATATCATTATCAAAATGAACCACCTTCCTATTATGAACCCTCTCTCCCAACCAATGAATCCTCATATCCACCCCAACCTCCAATGGATGACAGACTTAGTGTTATTCTTCAAAGGCAAGAAAGGATGAATAAGAGTGTGCTAAATTTTGCGGCCGCCTTAGGCGAGTTCGTAAATATAATAGCTTCCCAATATCTGAGCACTTAAAGAACTCCCATGGCTACATGTGGAGAATCAAAAGAAGAGCAAAGCATGAAGGAAACACTAGAAACTTCGGTGGACAATGAGGAACATGGCTTTGTATTGGAAGAAGTGGAGGAAGCCATAATAGTTGCAGAGGAAGAAGTGGTTGAAGACTTAGGAGATGCTGAACCTCCATGGGAAAGTCAAGACATAGAACCTCCTTCCAAGGCGATTGAAATTGATGCTAAGGAGGGTGTACAACCTCCAAGGCATATCATGATCAAGGACTTGGAAGAGGTCGGTCAAGAGATGGAGATTATAGAAGAAGAAGCACAGCCTCCCATGCCCTTGGTAAGTAATGAAGAAGAGATTGAATTGGAAGAAAGCTACCAAGAGGAAGAGGTTGAAATTAAAGAAGTTTGCAAAGAGGTGGAAGTTGTCAAAGAAGAGCACAGGGGAGTGGAGCTTGATATTACTTTGCCAAAGTTATTGGAGACCCCTCCCCCTAAGTTGCCATCATCCTTCACAACATTCAAGTGGGTAAAATTCATATCCCTTAGCTTTCTAATTCCACTTGAATATGGGCTACTGGAGACGGATGGTCAACTTAGAGCTCTTTGTGGCATAAAGAGTAAGAGAAAGATGGTCAGTGGTAAGAATTGTCCTGCAAGGTTCATTATGGTTGGAAGCTCAAAGTTTAAATGCAAGGGTTGGTGTAGAGCTCAACTGAATGGGTCTAGGAAGTTGTTTGGCCGCTTTAGTGAGAATTCAAATTGCTTGCCACCCGGATGGAATCATAATGATCAACAAGAAGACGGGTGCAAAAGCAAGGTTTGGGACCCCGGAATTCAGTCTAGAAATCAACACTCTTGGGGCCTTGTCACTTGCTTTAACTTGCTTGAAGGCTTTCTGCGCCTAGTTTGGGATCCCGAAGGCTACTGGAATTCCAAACATTGGAATCACAAACATTGGTGGAGATTCCTGGATGAATACAAGCATAAGCCACCATAACAGGAAGCTCACCAAATGTCCAACTTAAGGACTTTAACTAAAAGTGCTAGGTGGGGGACAACCCACCATGGTATGATCGTTCCTTTTTCACTTTTATTTAGTTTTATTTGTTTTCGAGTTTTATTTTATTTTATTATATTGAACCTGGAGTTTTGCATCACATTCATATTAACACTGCATTCTGCACTTTTTTAGATTTAAAAAAAAAGCATGCACGCGACGCAGCAGTGTCGCTGACGCGTCCGCGTCGCCAATGCATTAGGAAGAAAAGAATTGAACAGAAAGTCATGCGAGAGCGTCGCTGGAGGCGCGCCTTTAGCATAATTTGACCCCACGCGACCGCGTCATGTGGCAAAAGAGCCTCCCATGCGTCCGCGTCCCCCACGCGACCGCGTGGCCCTGTAAATCGATGTAAAAAGGTGTATGACCGAAAGTTGAGCTGGAATTGGGCTGGACTCGTGCTGGAAGCCCAAGCCCTCCCACGCGAATGCGTGCCCCACGCGTCCGCGTCATATTGGAAATAAGACCACTCACGCGATCGCATGCCCCACACGATCGCGTCATCCAATATTCGGCAACTAATGATTTTGAACAGAGAGTTGTGCGAGTGCGAGGCTGCCCTCACGCCAGTAACATAAAACGGGTCACGCGACCGCGTGACCGACGCGACCACGTCAATCAGTATAAGCGCAAGTCGCGCGACCGCGTCGATTGCGCCGCACAGCTTCCCTGATTTACCACTTATCTTATCTTTTCTTCCCCAATCCTAATTTTTCCTCCCTCCTTTCTTACTTACTTCTTCTTTCTTTCTTTCACTTCTCATTCTTTTTCACCTTCATTCTATTTTACTTAATTTATTTGCATATTTCATTCATTGTATTTTAATTTTGTGCATATTTTTATTTTCTTTTCTAAATTTATTATTTTTCCATTGGTGTTCAAATGTTCTTATTCAACTGTTACATCTTTTCTGGTATTTTCTTGGTGCTTAGTGACTTGTTTAATTCTAATTAAGTAATATTATTTAAATCAATGCCAATCTTTTATATCTGTATTACTTTTGCATTGACATGAATTTATATTATCTCTCCTTCCCCACTCTCTTCCCCATTGTTGCAAATTTTGCACCATTGGTATGCCATGTGCTTCTATTATTTTCTCACGTACATGTTGAAGCTTCCATATAAATGAGACCCTTATTATTTGGCATTTAACACCCATATTTTATTTATGTTCTTATCTTTATTTTTGGGTTACTTTCCTTCTTTTTCTCTTCTTTCAGGATGGCCACCGAGGAAGGAAAAGGGAAAGCTTCTAACTGGAGAGATAGGCAAGTCAATCTGCACAATCTATAGAGAAAGACAGCAATTGGAGCAGCCCGTCCACATGTACATCTTAGCATGCACCGAGGACGGTGCAATCTTTAAGTGTGGGGAGGTCGGTACCGATCTCCATGGGTTAGTCACTCTTCTTTATCAATACCAATGGTTTATTTTCCTTGTTAGTTGTTGTATTTGCATGTTTGTTTGATTTTTGTGCATATTTTACCACTTGGTTGAAGTAATATTTTCTTTTTCAAGAAACCTTTTAGAGCATTTCACTAATTTGAATAAAATTTAATATTACACTTGTTTGAAAAAATATTATACTGGAACATGGTTTAGAGCTCGAACACACAAAACCTGTGAGATTTTTTGAGCCTATTTGAATTGGTTGCATTTTATCAACCAATAATTTATTTTTGGTGTGTGTTTTTCTCTCTAAAATTGTGATAATTGTCTTGCTTAATCCTATATTTCCATGGTTTGATGTATGCATGCGCTTACATGATTGAGGCCTTTGTTTCACTAAGCTTACATACCCATATGGCCTTACCTTTCATTATCCTTTGCAAACCAATTTGAGCCTATTTTACCCCTTTGTTCTTTACTTTAGCACAGCATTAACTCTAAGCGAAAAACAATAATGTCCTTAAATTGAATCCTTGGTTAGCTTAGACTAGTGAAAGTGCTCATGAATTAAGTGCGGGAAAAAGTGGATTTGGAAACAATTGGTTTAAGAATTGGGTATTATATATCTTTATGAAAATATGAAAGAAATGTTTAGAACATGATTCATGCATTCAATATCTTAATCATATGCATTGAGAAAAATAAAAGAAATATATATATATATATATAAAGAAGTGAGAAAAAAAAGAAGAGCAATTAAGCAAAAAGGGGACAAAATGCCCCAAAGTAAATGGTGAAAGCAATGCATATGTACTGTACTTGAAATTAGAATGCATGAATATGTGGAAAACATGGTTAATGGATAGTTAGATGTGGTATTATGATTACATGGATTGTTTAAAGTTAGGTAAAAAGTTTAAGTTAATTAAGGATTCAGATTTTAGTCCACTTGACCAAATACAATCCTACCTTGACCCTAACCCCATTACAACCCTTAAAGGACCTCTTGATATGTGTATCTGTGCATTAAATTTATGTTGATTGTTAGATGAAGAGCAAGCCTTAGAAAGCAAGGTTAGTGGAGAATTGAGAGAATCGAACCTAAAACACTTGAGTGATTAGAGTGTATACACTACCAGTGAGGGTTCGATGTTCAATTCCTTGTTCCCTGCTTTCATGAGCTATTTTCTTCTTGCAAGTCTATTTGTACTCCATTTTCATGATTTGAATTAGTAAAATCCAGTTCATATTTCTTCTTGAAGGATTTGTTTACTTTTAACCAAGTAGGTAGAATCATTTTGCATGTAGTTGCATTCATATAGATAGGTTGCATTTCATACTTTCTTACATTCCTCTTCATCTTTATAGCTTCTCTTGAGCTTAGTATGAGGACATGCTAATGTTTAAGTGTGGGGAGGTTGATAAACCACTATTTTATGGTTTATCTTGTGCTCAATTGAGTGGATTTTATCAACTCTTTACCCACTTATTCATACTATTTGCATGAGTTTACATTATCCTTCCTGATTTTGTGCTATGATTAAAAATGTGCTTCTTTGGCCATATATTTACTAATATTAATCCTCTTTTATTACCATTAGATGCCTTGATATGTGTGTTAAGTGATTTCAGAGTTTATAGGACAGGAATGGCTCAGAGGATGGAAAGGAAGCACGCAAAAGCAGAAGGAATACAAGAAGTTGAAGGAACTGCAAAGCTGTCAGCCTGACCTCTTTGCATTCAAACAGTCATAACTTGAGCTACAGAGGTCCAAACGACGCGATTCCAGTTGCGTTGGAAAGCTAACCTTCGGGCTTCGATTTGATATATAATATGCCATAGTTGTCCTGACGCTAGGCGACACGACCGCGTGATCCATGCGGACGCGTCGCAGTGACAAAAAACCAGCGTGGCAGATTTCCTCTCCAGCAATTTTTGGGCTGTTTCTGATCCAGTTTGCAGCCCAGAAAATACAGATTAGAGGCTATAAAGTGGGAGAATCTATTCATTCAAAAAAAAAAGCTTTCACATTCACAATTTTAGGAGTAGATGTAGTTTTTAGAGAGAGAGGTTCTCTCCTCTCTCTTAGGATTAGGATTTAGGATTTCTCTTAGTTTTAGGAGTGACTCTCAATCCCAGGTTCAATGTTCTTTTTATTTATTTTCCTAATTTAATTTATAAATATCCATGTTAAGATTTGAATATTTTATTTAATATAATTCGAGGTATTTCAGACTTATGATTGCTCTCTTTAATTTATTAATGCTCTCTGTTTATCCAAATTATTTTCATTCAAGTAGACTTTCTTCCCTTTTGGCTTTGGTTAAATAATTGGTGACTCTTGGGTTATCAAACTCATTGTTGATTGAAAATTAGAATTCTTCAAGAATTAATTCGAGTACCAATAACTCTAACTTTTCCCAAGGAAAGACTAGGATCTGAGGAATAAAAATTAATTCATCCACTTAACTTACCTTCACAGTTAGGGGTTAACAAAGTGGGAGAAAAATCTAATTCTCATTACAGTTGATAAGGATAACCAGGATAGGACTTCCAGTTATAATACCTTGCCAAGAGTTTATTTTATTATTATTATTTTATTTTTCTTATCATTCAACATACTGCTTCCTTACTTTCTAAAACCCCTAATTTACAAGACTCATAACCAATAATAAGAACATACCTCCCTGCAATTCCTTGAGAAGATGACTCGAGGTTTAAATACTCGGTTATCAATTTTAAAAGGGGTTTGTTACTTGTGACAATGATAAACCCATATTTTATGATATATTTTGTGCTTAGTTTGAGTGATTTACTCAATCCTTCACCCACTTATTCATGTTAATTGCATGGTTTTACTTTTCCTTCCTTATTATGTGATGTATGTGAAAAACATGTTTCCTATGCTTTAAAATTAATTATTTTAATTACCTTTATTTCCATTCAATGCCGTGATTAGTGTGTTGAGTATTTTCAGATCTTCTAAGGCAGGAATGACTCAAAGGATGGAAAGGAAACATACAAAAAATGGAAGGAAAGCACAAAATGGAGTTTTTGGAGAAACTGGCATCCACGCGATCGCATGGGCGACGCGGACGCATGCCAAGCGCGAATCAACAGCGACGTAGCCGCATGACTGAGCGACCGCGCGCCTTAAGCAAAATACATATGACGCGGCCGAATGACTGATGCACGGAAAACTTGTCTCGTAACAAATTTCCTGCAGCAAGTGTACCGAATTTGTCGTCAAGTAAAAACTCACAATAGAGTGAGGTCGAATCCCACAGAGATTGATTGATCAAGCAACTTTAATTAAAGGAATGTTCTAGTTGAGCGAACCAGAAGTTGAGTTGAGAATTGCAGAAAATTAAATGGCGGGAAAGTAAATAGCAGAAACAGTAACTGCTAGAAATAAAGAGCTGAATGTAAATGGCGGAAAGTAAATTGCAGAATCTTAAATGGGAATGGGGTAATTGCTCATAAAAGTAAACGACAGAAATTAAAGAGAATGGGTAAGATCAGAAATGGGGAGTTCATTGGGCTTGGGAGATGTTGCATTCTCCGGATCAAGTTCATTTTCATCTCTTCCTTAATCAATGCATTCATTGATCTCCTTGGCAATCTTAAGTGATTGAATTACAATTCCTAGCAATTCAATCTCTCAAATCTTGATCAATAGCCAATTCCTTAGTCAATTGCTCATGAGAAGAGATGAAGTATGGTCACTAATTATACGACATGCATTTCCCAAACCATGTGTTGGAAGGATTATAGTCACATATCCATCCAAACCTAATTTGGTCCAGCATGAGAAAGCATTTCTAGCATGATCTCTTCATTCCTCTTTCAAGGTTCAGAAGAGATCCAAGTTTGAATAGCTTCTTTTCCAAGATAACTACCCAATTGGATGAAGATCGAAAGCTTTCTAGTAAAATCAAGAGAAAAGATAGAAGAAGAAGAATGAAAACTAATATTGATCCATCAAATTACAACAGAGCTCCCTGACCCAATGAAAGGGGTTTAGTTGTTCATAGCTCTGGAAAATGAAAACAAAGATGGAGAATACATGATGAAAGAAAAACTAGAAGTGTAGAGAAAGTAAATACAGAGAGTAGTTCTATGCCAAAGGCTCCCTAAAGTTTCCAGCTCTCCTCAACTAATTCAAAGATACTCCTATATATACTACTCTTCTGATCTTCTAGTTGGCTCTTCAAGTCTTGGGTATGGGCCTTTGGATCTTGAATTTGAAGTAGTTCTCTTCTTCTTTGGGCTTAGCTTTACTTGCAGAGAGAAAATGTGAAGTGGGTAGAGACCTTGGCTCAGGATGTTAGTGGTGTTAACATTAAGTGAAACTGTGGTTCGAGAATGTTAGTGACAATCACCTTTTTCACTAACGTTCCTCACCCAAGTATGAGCCACGTTAACCTCAACGTTAGTGGCACAAACGTTACCGCTAACTTTGCCTCTTGGTCCTTCGCACACGTTATTGGGACTTACCTTTCCCAATAACGTTGAGAAGCCTCCCCCTTTATTACGTTAGAGTCCACGTTAACTTAGTTAACGTGGCTCTTAACGTTAGCTTACTAATCCTTCGAGAACGTTAGTGACACTTACCTTTGTCACTAACGTTCCAATGTGCCCCTATTTCCCACGTTAGAGTTCACGTTAACTAGGTTAACGTGGCTTCTAACGTAGCAATGCTAGCCATCTCCAACGTTAGTGACAAAGGTAAGTGTCACTAACGTTGGCTCATCATTCTCTTATCCATGTTAGCTTCCACGTTAACTAAGTTAACGTGGGAGTTAACGTGGCTCATAGTGGCTTGTGTGGGTTCATTCCAACGTTAGTGACAAAGGTAGGTGTCACTAACGTTGGCGATCACATGCTATCTCCATGTTAGCTTCCACGTTAACTAAGTTAACGTGGGAGTTAACGTGGCTTAATGAGGCTTGGCCAAAGTTAGTGACAAAGGTGAATGTCACTAACGTTGGCTTCTCTTTTTGCTTCTTAACGTTAGAGTCCACGTTAACTAAGTTAACGTGACCCTTAACGTGGCCACTTATGAGCTTGGTCCAACGTTAGTGACAAAGGTAAGTGTCACTAACGTTGGCTCCATTTTCTTTCTTCCACGTTAGAGTTCACGTTAACTTAGTTAACGTGACTCTTAACGTGGGTTATGATGGCTTCGAGGGCGTTATTGGTGATTACTTTTCTCATTAACTTTGCAAGTTAGCTCCCATTCCACGTTAGAGGTCACGTTAGTTAGATTAACGTAGATGCTAACGTGGTTCTTCCTTGCTTCCTTTGTCCTGAAATCAAGCAATAAAGTGTATCAAAGTTCTAGTCCAAGTCATAGGAAATGCAACATCCAATTTGTCATTAAATTCATGCAAAATCCTCATGAAATCATGTAAAGTGCAACATGTATGCTTGAATCAAGATATAAGTGAATATCTACCCAAAACTAGCTTATTTTCTAAGAAAATGCATGAAGCTAACCTAAAAACAGTAAAGAAAAGGTCAGTGAAACTGGCCAAAATGCCCTGGCATCAATGACTGACGCGACCGCGTGACAAGAAAAGCTCCGAATGACGCGACCGCGTGACCCACGCGGACGCGTGACAGAGGCCACGCACCAGAAATTGCAGAAAATGCTCCCAGCACTTTCTGAAGCCCTTTTTGGCCCAAATCCAAGTCCAGAAGGCATAGACCAGAGGTTATGAAGTGAGGGAATGCATCCATTCAGGGAGAGCTCGCCAATTAGTTACTTTTCATGATTTAGATTTAGTTTAGAGAGAGATTCTCTCTCTCTTTTAGGATTAGGATTTAGGATTTCTCTCTTTAGGAGTAACTCTCGATCCCAGGTTTAATGTTCCTTTACTTTAAGCTTCCCTTTCACTTTTGTTCATCCCAATACTTTAGATGATTATTTACTTTGCAATTTGATTTATGAATTCTTCCATGTTACAGATTACTCTTTTGAATTAATGCTATTTGAGGTATTTCAGTTTAATATTGCTTTCTTTTATTTATGCTATTATTGCTTTTATTTTGAAGACATTTTTATTCCAGTAGATTTACTTTTCTCCTTTTGATTTTGGTTAAGAAATTAGTAACTCAGGAGTTATCAAACTCAACATGATTGATAATTGTTATCTTTGTTAATTGAATTGAACTTCTATAATCCCAATCTTTTCTTAGGAAATAAATAGGATCCGAAGATCAAACCAATTAATCCCTTGACCTTCTTTTATCTTAGTAAAGGTTAACAAAGTGGAATTAAGATTCAATTCTCATCATCATTGATAAGGATAACTAGGATAGGACCTCTAATTTCTCATACCTTGCCAAAAGTTTGCTTTACAGTATTTATTTATTTTGACTGCCATTTAAATTATTTGTCATATTTATTCCTCACTCTCAACCCCGATTTACAACCTTTACATCCAATAATAAGAACATACTTCCCTGCAGTTCCTTGAGAAGACGACCCGAGGTTTAAATACTTCGGTTATCAATTATTAAGGGGTTTGTTACTTGTGACAACCAAAACGTTTGTACGAAGGGGATTTTTGTTTGTTTAGAGCTATATCTACAACGCGACTGTTTTTATGAAATTCTTTACTGGCAAAAATCTCCGACGTCAAACAACCAAAACGTTTGTATGAAAGGACTTTTAAAGGTTTAGAAACTATACTTGCAACGAGGATTTATCCGTAAATTTCTAGACCACGCAAAAGTTCTCTCATCAGTGTCTCCGATCTGAACTTTCTCTATTCCACCTTCGGGCTGTGGGCGGAGTTCTTCTCGTCTCTGAATTCCACCAAGCTCAATTGTATGGAACTCTTCTCCTCTGTCTCTGAGGTTTAGACTTTCATTATAACAGCGGCGTGCCATCTTTTCATCTGCTTTTATTGTAGCTATCCCTTCTGGAGTTGGGAATTTCATGCATAGATGTGGAGTTGAGACTATTGCGCTGAGTTGGTTTAGTGTTGTTCGACCTATTAAGGCATTGTAGGCTGAACTCACGTCAACCATGATGTAGTCTATCTTGAGCGTTCTGGACTGATTCCTTTTTCCGAAGGTTGTGTGTAGTGACACGTATCCCAGTGGTTGTACTGGGGTATCTCCCAGTCCGAACAGGCTGTTCGGGTATGCTCTAAGCTCTTTTTCTTCAAGGCCGAGTTTGTCGAAAGTATTTTTGAATAAGATGTCGGCAGAACTCCCTTGGTGTACTAATGTGCGGTGGAGATTGGCATTTGCCAGTATGATGGTGATGACCATGGGATCGTCGTGTCCTGAGATGATACCGGATGCGTCTTCTTTGGTGAACGTGATTGCAGGGATGTTGGGTGCTTCCTCCTTCCCTTCGACATGATATACTTCTTTGAGGTATCTTTTGTGGGATGATTTGGAGATTCCACCTCCTGCAAATCCTCCGTGTATCATATGGACATGTCTTTCTGGCGTGCGAGGTGATCGCTCAGCTTGTCCGACGTCTTCATCTCTTCGTCTCTTTCTTTGTTCATCATCTCGAGTGGCTAGATACCGATTTAGTTTTCCTTCCCTTACTAACTTTTCTATGATATTTTTTAAGTCGAAGCACCCGTTGGTGGAATGTCCTCGGACCCGATGATATTCACAGTACTCGTTCCGATTTCCTCCTCTTTTTTTGCCTTTGAGTGGTCAAGCTGGGGGTATCTTTTCTGTGTTACAGACTTCTTTGTAGATATCCACAAGTGACACCCGAAGAGGGGTGTAATTATGATACTTTTTGATTTTTTTGCCCGTTCGATCTTCCTACTTCTTGGATTCTTTATCTTTATCTCGATAGGTGAAACCGGATTTCGAGGCTTCTCCAAGTCAAAAATTTTCTTCCATGTTGATGTACTTCTCTGCCCGCTCTTGTACCTCGTCTAGGGATGTGGGATATCTCTTTGATATAGATTGGCTGAAGGGTCCTTCTCGTAGGCCGTTGATGAGGCCCATGACGGTAGCCTCTGTTGGTAAGTTTTGTATGTCTAGGCACGTTTTGTTGAATCTTTCCATGTAGTTGCGGAGACTTTCCCGCTCTCCTTGCTTGATACCTAGTAGACTGGGGGCGTGCTTAGCCTTGTCTTTTTGAATGGAGAATCTGGCCAGGAATTTTTTGGCCAGGTCGTCAAAATTGGAGATGGACTTTGGAGGTAGGTTGTCGAACCATCTAAGTGCTGTCTTCGTGAGAGTCGTTGGAAAAGCTTTGCAGCGAACGGCGTCTGGGGCGTCGGTGAGGTACATTCTGCTTCTGAAGTTGCTGAGGTGATGGTTGGGATCTGTAGTGCCATCATATAAAGTCATATCCGGAAGTTTGAAGTCCTTAGGGATTTTAGTCTTCATGATTTCCCTAGTGAATGGATCCTGATCTTTGCGAGAGTTGTCTTCAGGGGTGGTCCGGGTAGTCTTTGCTTTGAGATCGGCTTCAAGTTATAGAAGTTTATCTTCTAATTCACGGCGTCGCCTTACCTCTCTCCGTAGATCCTTGCCGACTTCTTGCTGGTACTGGCTTTCTTTTTCGAGTTGCTTTAGGCGATCGTGAAGGGCTTCTATTACTCCCGGATGTGATCAGTTTTTGTCTCTGTTAGATTCTGGAGTGACCTTTGGTGTGGCACCCGTGTTTTTGTGCGGCGTTCTATCCTCTAAATCTGAATTGTGGTTGTTATCCTGTTCGTCCGCCATGGTGATGGGATGACTTCCAGGTTCCCCGGCAATGGCGCCAATGTTCCGAGGGTTACTTGAAACTGTAAGTCGATCTCGGATGAGATCTTCTGTACTGGTCGGAGATGACGTGTTCGGCTAGCTGGTGGCGGCCGGAGCCGTTGTGTCCGACTCGTTGCATTGGCTGCACTTCTAATCCTTGGTCACCGGAGGGTGGGGGGTACCTGCAAGAGACTCCGATGCTTAAGTTAGCATGGGTATTAAACAGGTTTTTAGTAGAATCAGAGTATGAGTTATACCTAGGTGCTCCAGTGTATTTATAATGGTGAGAAGTGACCTTCTTGGATAAGATAAGTTAGTTATCTTATCTTATCTTATCTTATCTTTGGGTGAGGTCAGCTTATCTTCAATGGAACCGCCCTTCTCTCTGTAGGCTTGAGCCACCTTTGGATTTGGGCTGTGTTCCTTGAGTTGGGCCCTTTTTGGGCTTTTCTGTCAATTTGGCCGACCTCTTTTGGAGAGAGGTCGGATAGTCTGACCTGAAGAGGTCGGTCACTTTATCTCCAATCATCCCAAGTCGGATAGCTCGACTCAGGGTATGAACAGAAGACCTAATCAACTAAGAAGGAGGGATTTGTACCCACTGGGAAGAGGCTGGTTGAGAGGGTTGTCCTCATTTACAACATAATCAAGCATGAAGAGCCACAAGGCTTGCTTTTCCAAGCATCATCCAACTTTTGTGCAATGAAGATGGAGTAATAATGGAGGATAATGAAGCTTTAGTGGAAATAGAGCGACCAATCACTGCAAAGAAGATAGAGAAGATAGTAGCTGTCAACCCACTTCAAAGAGCAAGAGCTCAAAAGATCATTCCACAGCCTCTTCAGTTGCTACCACCACCACCACCTCAACATCAAGAAGGACCAAGTGCGAAGCCATAATTTCAAGGACCACAAGCCTCAAGTGAGAGCAATTTCAATTGGGACCAAATCCAAAGATCCCTCAACCGAATCATGGAGTACCAAGCAGTGCAAGATAGAAATTTTCTAGAATTCAGAGTATTTCAAGAGGCCAGGGACATAAATAGAAGAGAATATGATATCAATACCCAGGCCAAGCTGAATTACCTCTGTGCAGTAATACCAGATCTGAATCCAAAGATTGCACCATTTGAGCAGGTAATGGGGGAACTATAGCAAGCTCAAGTGGAGGTTGTAAGGAGTCATGAAGAAAAGGTAAGAAGCACAATGGAAAGATTTGGATTCTGGAAACTAAGACAAAGCCAATAAGGCCACGAGGGAACAATATTAGGAAGAAATATTGGAGATCCATCAACAAGAGCTAACTCATCAAAAGGAAAGGAACTAGCACAAGAAGAAGACAATGATGAGGATAAGGAGTGAAAGATCAGCAGCAACCAAGGTGGTCAAGTTCCTTCATGTGGTTTCAACACTATAATCTGGGAGTCTTATTAATCTTTCTATAAATTGTTGCTTATTATGCATGATTGCTTTAAGTGTGTGTCTCTAGGTTTTTTTAGTGTTATCTTTATGTTTTGACCAGTATGAGAATTTTAATTCTTCATGTGTGTGTTTTTCAATTCAATGAATGAAAATTGCTTGTTCTTATTCAAAGAGAAGAGTTGTAGAAAGGATTGTTCTAAAGAAAAAGAAAGGAAGCTTAAGTCTAGAGAAAGAATAACCAAAAAAAAATATAGATTGAGTATATGACCATAGAATGAAGTTTGAGAAGTTGTGACTTGATAGTAAAACAATAAGACAGAGCAAGACATAGAGAAAAATGCTAAAGATATCCTCAAATATCAATATAACCAAGAAGTAGTAGCACAAGAAAAGAAAAGAAATGTGGCCCAAAGCTCTGAGCATCAATTAACTAGAAAGAATAAGAAAGAAATAAAAACTCAAAGAGTTGATATCCTAGTAAATGCTCCTGATGAAATTGTGTCAAGAAGAAAGGCTTGAGAAAGTAAATTCTTAGGGGTGTTTTAACACTCAGTACCCTAAAACCAACTGGTTTGGGAGTGCTAATTGAAAGCTTACTTTAAAGAGTCGTCTTGAGACAAATTATTAACAGTTGTGGTCAAGCAACAAGCGGTTTAAAGAAAAGAAAACAAAGAGCAAAAATATTAAGAAAAGAAAAGAAAGTGCAATTACTACTTTAAGGTGACAACTTATAGAGAGGTCTCTTGAGGCATGATTTTAATGAGGATCCTCAAAGTTCTAAGAGTTTCAACTTGAAAGGTCAACAATTGATAAATTTCATGCATGATTAGATACTCAATTTATATCTCTCTTTCTTGATTACCTTATTTGGATCTCAAGCTTTCTTTGCATCATATTTGAGTAAGAACAATTGTATATAACTCTAGCTTGCTTGAGGACAAGCAAGATTCAAATTTTGTGTTATGATGATTGGCATCATTTGCTTTAATTATTATGTAGTCTTTGTTAGAAATAAGCAAGTCTTCAATTAAATGTTGTGATATTAATGACATTTTGTGAATTTAAGAGGACACTACTTTAAGTACTTGATTTGCATGAAATTTCAGGAAAAAGGACAGCAAGGAGCATGAAAAGAAAGAAAGGAAGCAGGGCATGCCACGGGCATGCCACCCGGCATGGCACACTGGGCCAATAAGACAGGGAACCTAGCGGGTCAACCAAGGCAGGGAGTGTACTATGGCATGTGGCTAGCATGCCAACGGTCACACGCGCTCATAAGTAATGCTGGTGTGCCTCTGGGCGTGTCCCTAGCATGTCAAGGGTGTGACACGTCAAACCAATGTTCCAGAGAAGCATCCAATTATCTCCAACATGGGCGTGTATTATGGCGTGTGACTGGCGTGCCAAAAGCCACACGCCCACACAAGACAATACTGGCGTGCCAAGGGCGTGTCTATGGCGTGGCATGTGATGTGGATTTTTGAATACCCACAAACTAACTGGTAAATGCACCGGATCATATCAGGTAATACCTCAGGTGAGTGAGGGTCGATCCCACGAGGATTGATGGACTGAGCAACAATGGTCAAATGACTCACTTAGTCAAGCAAGCAAAAAGTTGTGTTTTGATGGTTGTAAAACACATTAAACAATAAATTCAGGGAATTGGAAAGCAAACAATAAAGTTGATGTGAAATATATGATGGAAGGCAGTTAAGGTTTCAGAGTTGTTTATTCTTCCGGATTAAGTTTTCTTACTAACTATTTTAATCATGCAAGATTCGTTTCACAGTAAATTGTAATTGACTAAACCCTATTTAGTCTCCTCTAACCCAAATTAACCGTCAATGTCTTGGTCATTTAATTTAGATTAGAGGGTTAAGAGCAATTCTAGTTTATGGCTACAGAAATCCTAATTACCCAAAGCTAAACGGATTATATGTTACGTATCCAGATTAGTTCAAGTAATTAGCAATTTAGGAGAAATTTTCTTTCAAGCTATTGTTCAAGCGAGATAACTCTATCGAGAATCACAAGAACACATGTAGAAAAAGGGTTATACTATCCTTCTACCCAAATTCATAAGATGAAGAATGAAAGCAATCCTTGAAACCGAATCAATACATTACTTAAAATAGAAAAGCAATAGTCTTAATCCATAGAAATAAACAGAGCTTCTAACCTTAACCAAGGAGGTTTAGTGGCTCATGACTTACAGAGAAAACAAGGTTTCCAAAAAGTGAAACATGCGGAAGTGAGATTATCCCCAAAGGGTGAATCTTTTTCCTTTTATATCTAACCTAATTTGATTTAAAATTAAAATAAAATAATAAATCCTAAACCTAAAAGATTTTATTTGTAAATAAAAATTACAAAAATAAATGATAAGATAACAACTAAAAGCTAAATCCAACTAAAGATGCTCCAAGAGTGTAATTGTGATATGAATTGCTGGTGCTAAATGCCAGCTTGGTGTTTAGCACCCAAAGTGGCAAAAACACACCAATCCATTCTGAGTTGCTGAAGCTAAACGCCAGCTTGGCATTTAGCGTCCAATGGGGCAACTTCAATTCTTCTTCTTTTTGCTCAAAACACTGTCAAATTGATCCGAATTTCACTTGAAATAATAAAAACACCAGAAAAACTTAAAGTATCATTCAAAGAGGATTTTAACACTAAAACATAATTAAACTTACTGATGACCGGATAATTTATACGCTTTTTCGCATTATTTTTACATAGTTTTTAGTATGATTTAGTTATTTTTTAGTATATTTTTATTAGTTTTTAAATAAAAATCATATTTCTGGACTTCCATTCTTGAGATCCGAAAAGTCTAAACCTTGTCTGTGGTATTCCGAGTAGGATCTGGGAAGGGATGGCTGTGATGAGCTTCAAACTCGCGAGTGCTGGGCGTAGTGACAGACGCAAAAGGATTACTGAATCCTATTCCAGTATGATCGAGAACCGACAGATGATTAGCCGTGCGGTGACAGCGCATTTTGGACCATTTTCACTGAGAGGAAGGGATGTAGCCATTAACAACGGTGAAACCCAACATAAGCTTGCCATGGAAAGGAGTATGAATGATTGGAAGGAAGCAGTAGGAAAGCAGAGATTCAGAAGGAATTAAGCATCTCCATACGCTTATCTGAAATTCTCACCAATGAATTACATAAGTACCTCTATCTTTATTTTATTTTAATTATATTTTAATTATCAATTCACCATAACCATTTGAATCCGCCTGACTGAGATTTACAAGGTGACCATAGCTTGCTTCAAGCCGACAATCTCCGTGGGATCGACCCTTACTCACATAAGGTTTATTACTTGGACGACCCAGTGCACTTGCTGGTTAGTTGTGCGAAGTTGTGACAAAGAACTAAGATTATGAACGTGCGTATTAAGTTTTCAGTGCCGTTACCAAGGAATGAACGATCACGATTTCCCACACCACTTACTAACTTCTAACTAAATTTAACTAGAAAATAAGCGTAAAATGGGTATAAGATATTCACATATCACAACACCAAACTTGAATTGTTGCTTGTCCTCAAGCAACTAAAATAATATAGGACTGAGAAGAGAAAATGCCTAAGACTTGAGTGTTCATTTAAGCTCTTGTCTAATCACTGAGTGGGGCTAATGACACTGTAATTCTGAATAGGTTTCGCATCTCACTATCCTTTGAAGTTCAGAAATATTGATATCCTTCAGAACTAGAACTCGGATGATATTATGGACTCTCTTTTTCTTGAAGCTCTGATTAATCCTTGAACACAACTTTTTCTTTTCTTTTCCTTTGGTGCTTTGCACCTTGAGCCTAGCCGTGACTCTAAGTGTTTTATCTTCAAGCTTAACTTGATACAACAATACCACAAACACTTAACTGGGGAACTCTTTTGAGTTCTATTTTTTTTATTTCTCCCAGACAGTTGTGCTCAGAGTCTTTGGCATACTCTGTAATTACACTTGGTCTTGACTCTTAGTGCTCTGTCTCAAGGATTACTTGACACATTCACACCACAAGCATATAGTTAGGAAAACAAATTATTTGAGCTTTTAATCATTTTAGACCTTCCTAACCATTGATGCTCAGAGCCTTGGACCTTGCTCTTTATTTTTATTTTTATTTTTTTGCTGTTTGTTTTGCTTCAAGGACCAATTTATTACTTACTTTAGAGATCCATAATACTTCTCTAAGTTCCTGTTCTTCAAGAACCAATATTCTTAACTTCAAGAAGAAATATGCACTATTCAGTTCATACATTCAGAATTATAGATAATGCCACCACATCAAAGTAATCAGAATAACTCATAATATATAACTTAAGTCTCATGCATTTTACTACTTCTTTTCTTTTTCTATTGATTTTTCAAACTCAGTCTGCAATACATGAGACAATTTTTTTCAAAATAAAGATAAAATAGCAAAATAAATAACTAAACTAAAAAGCAATAAAATACTACTACTACTCATGCAAAGGTTTTCAAACAGAAAATAGAAAATAAGATAAAATACTAGAAAACAGAAAATAAATCAAGAAAAGAAGAAGATAAAGAAACTCAACCACCTCAGTCGTAGTGGCTGCTGCTCCCTCCCGGGAATTCTCTCTGGTGCTTTAGCTCATCTAAGTCGCGCCTCTGCCTCAGCTGATCCACAGAATATGTCAACTCCCCATGTGGTCAACTGGTCCCAATAGTCACGGGGAGAAAAATAGAATCCCTGAGGCATCTCTGAAAGCTCCTACTGAGGAGATGGAATTGGCTCCTGTGGTGGTACATGTCCAAGCTCTCGATCATACTCCATACCCCTCCTAGTGATAGGTCTATCGACCTCAATAGAGGTATCTCCATCAATGCGAAATCGAGCTGCCTCACACAAGCGAAAGATGAGGTGAGGGAAGGCCAATCTAGCAAAGGTGGAGGCTTTCGTCGCTATCCAGTGAAACTCCTAAGGGATCACCTGATGCACCTCTACCTCATCACCGAGCATGATGCAGTGTATCATCACAGCTCAGTCAACAGTAATCTTTGACCAGTTGCTTGTGGGGATGATGGAGTACTGAATGAACTCCAACCATCCTCTAGCAACCGACTTCAGGTCATGCCTACCCAGCTGGTATAGCTGACCTCTGGCATCCCTCCTCCACTGTGCTCTGGGGAGGCATATGTCTGTGAGGATCTGGTCCAGTCTTTGGTCAGTGTTGACCCTCTGAGTGTAAGAATGAGTGTCTTCTCTGGATGGTGGTAGCTGTAGTGCTTCCCTCACACTCTCAGGACTGAACTCTATAATCGCTCCTTGGACCATGGTGCGCCAGTTCTTCGGTTCTGGGTTCACACCTCGTACATGCTTGTAAATCACACAAGCATTGGCGTAAAACTCCCTAACCATCAGCACTCCCACAATAATCACGGATTTGTCCAAAACTTCCCAACCTCGTCTTAGAATCTATTCCCGAATCTCTGGATACTCCTCCGGCTGAAGATCAAAGCGGACTTTGGGGATCACTTTTTTTTTGTTCACCACATCGTGAAAGTGATCCTCATGGGTCTTAGAGAAGAACCGGGTAAAGTCATAAGAACCGGATACAGGAGCCTTCTCTTTTCTCTTCCTTGAAGAGGATTCTCCGATTTTTGGTGCCATATGGATGGTGAAAATGAAGAAAAATAGAGCACCCAACACCAAACTTAAAGTTTTGCTCATCCCCGAGCAAAAAAAAATAGAAATACTAGTGAAAAGAAGTAAAAGAGGTGAGGTATAGTGAAAATAAAATGAATAAAAAGAAAATGTATGGAAGGAGGGTTGGGGGGTTTCGGCTATGAGGGTTCAAGGAAGGGGAGGAATGGAAAGGAAAAGAAGAATATGGGAATAGGAAGTAAGAAGAAAATGTAGAAGGAGTAGGTGATGGTGTGGTGAAAGTGAAAAGGAAGTGGGGTATTTATAGATGGGAGTAGAGGGGGGACAGTTATTGTGGGGAGGGTGGGGTGTTAAATAGAATTGAATGTGGTTAATGGGGAAGAGAGATGGATGGGATTGACGAGGATTGATTAGGTGATGTGGGAGGTGATGTGAAGGTTGGTGGTAAATGGGGAGATGAATGTGGATCGGAAAGGGGATAGGGGGTGAGAGAGTGTGTTTGAATGGTCAAAGTGGAAGGGGAGAAGGGTAGTAACCGTTGGTCACTTGGAGCTCTCCTTCGAAAATTTAAAACTGGCGTTCCTGGCACTAAATGTCACCCTCGGCGTTTAGCGCCAGTATTGGACCTTTTTTTCTTTTTTTTCTTTTTTTTTTTTGAACGAGTCACTTGGCGCTAAACGCCTAGCTGCCGTTTAGCGCCCTATGAGCCACGGTTGGCATTGAAAACTTAGCCCCTTGTGGGTGTTAAACGCCCACCTGGCATTTAATGCCAGCTTCTGTTTGTCCATCTTGGGCGTTAAACGCCCTCCTGGCGTTTAACGCCAGCCCCCTTGCTACCTTGTCTGACGTTGAATGCCCACCTGGCGTTTAGTGCCAGAACACTTCGAATTGAATGCACTCCGGGGTGTTCTGTTCTTCCTCCTGAGTCCTCATGTCCCTGTTCTAAGCACTTTGCATGATCACAATTAAAATTAATCCAAGAAAAACTATAATTAAAAATAAAAATGCATGTAAATCAAATTGAAAGAAAAACTAAAGGATACTTATGCTTGGGTTGCCTCCCAACAAGTGTTTCTTTACTGTCACTAGCTCGACGGTCAACTCCACTAGGGAGGGGGTGATCATAGGGGCTTAGCTTCATCCCTCACTGTGAACTTCTTTCCTATTCTATTATGAATTAGCTCAATGTGCTCAAGAGATAGGATTCTATTCACTGTATGAGGCAGGATGGGGCTCTTAATGAATATCACCTTTATTCCGGGTGAAAAATCCTCACTGGAAATCTTCTTGATCCTCCAACCTCTAGGCACCTTCTTCTTAGGAACTCCCTCCTTGGTGGATGATGCACTCCCAACACCAAACTTAGGTTTGATGTCAGGAGAAATTTTATTGGTTCCCACCAAGAGAGGCTTGAACAGTAAACTCTGCTTTGCATCAGTCAAGGGTCCTTGTAGACTTGAGGTAGTGAGCTCACCCTTCGTGCAAGTGCCTCCTTCATCAGAGTGGTGTAAAGGTCCAAAAACCTTGAATACCAAGTAATCCTCACGCATCCTCAAAACCAGCTCCCCTTTTTCCACATCAATCAAAG
The DNA here is from genome assembly GCF_000816755.2 of Arachis ipaensis. Classification (NCBI taxonomy): domain Eukaryota; kingdom Viridiplantae; phylum Streptophyta; class Magnoliopsida; order Fabales; family Fabaceae; genus Arachis; species Arachis ipaensis. The sequence goes on along the minus strand of NC_029790.2, from coordinate 113,916,412 downwards.
CTCTCTCGGTGGCTAGGAATGGTCTTCCAAGGATCAGAGAATCGTTTGCATCCTCTCCTATGTCAAGGATCACAAAATCTGCAGGGAGAAAAAATTCTCCAACCTTGACCAAGACATTTTCTACTATTCCATGTGCTTGTTTCAGATACTTCTCTACCATTTGTAGTGCTATACTTGTTGGTTGTGCCTCTTGAATTCCGAGCTTCTTCATTACAGACAAGGGCATTAAATTGATGCCTGCACCAAGATCACAAAAGGCCTTGTTAAAGTTGATGCTCCCAATAGTGCATGAAATCTGAAAGCTTCCTGGATCTGGCATCTTCCTTGGCAACTTGCTCTGAATTAATGCACTGCATTCCTCAATCAGGACTACTGTTTCATCTCCTTTTAGGATCTTCTTTTCAGAGAGTAAGCCCTTCATGAACTCAACATAGAGAGGCATATGCTCCAGTACCTCCGCAAAAGGAATATTAATTTGCAACTTTTTGAAGATTTCCAAGAATTGCAAGAATTGCCTGTCCTTGGTCTTCTTTTGGAGCTTCTGAGAGCATAGTGACTTCGGCGTGTGCTCGGATGCTCTTACACAATACTTGGGTGGAATGCAAGTCTCAGTTGTTAATACTCAAGATGCATCTTATGACATGAGTGGTGGTTTTAACCAAGGGGAGATTTATGAGTATGCTTAACTCACTCCTGAACAGGTCAACTATGTAAGAAATTCCTCTAGAAATCCCAATAATGATCCTTATTCTAACACATTTAATCAAGGATGGAGGAATCACCTAAATTTTACGTGGAAAAAGCAACCCCAGAAGCCTCAGCCAAATTTCAACAACAACTTTCAAAGCGGTTTTAATAAGAATAAGTTTAACAACCGTTAGTTCCAATCCTCTCAGCAGAAAATGCATTTAGTGCCAGAACACTTCGAATTGAGCGATCTCTGGGGTTCTGTTCTTCCTCCTGAGTCCTCCTGTCCCTGTTCTAAGCACTTTACACGATCACAATTAAAATTAATCCAAGGAAAACTATAATTAAAAATAAAAATGCATGAAAATCAAACTGAAAAAAAAAACTAAAGGATACTTATGGTTAGGTTGCCTCCCTACAAGCGCTTCTTTATTCCTCTACTTAATATTTATATAGTAAGTATTGCTATAAGGGACCAGACCGTGTGGCAATGGAGGTTCACAAAAGATCTCATTATGATGAGGTGCAACAGTTTATTGATGCAAGATGGATTGCCGCTCCAGAGGCATGCTGGAGGATTAAAATATACAATAAAGAAATATATATATATATATATATATATATATATATATAGTTTAAAAAATAATTATAATAATATTATCCTGATTCAAAAAAATTATATATAAATCAAAATACATATTAGTTATTTACAAAAGTTAATTTTTACTTAAATGTCTCAGATATTTATATTTGTCTTCATATTTTTTAAGTGGTAGGCCAAAATATGAATCTGAAGAGGTCTTCATTTTCTTATAAGTAATGAAAAAAAAAGAAGAAATGAGAATGTTTATTTTTTTTATTTTTAAATATCAAACTATAAGAATAATTAATAAACAAAATAGGAGAATATAAAAATTGTGTACCTGACATTAATAACTATAGCAAAACGGTATAAAATTTGCAATTGTAGTGAATGGAAGCGAGGAAAAGATGGAGGCGATACAATCACGATATTGAAGGAAGGAGAATGATGGCAACAGTAATAATACAGAAAAGTGCACCTAATGGTGAGAGGAGAAGCACTAAAAATTGAATAATGAGATTAACTATTGGTATAAAGTACTCACATAAAGAATATACCCAAAATAAAATGATAAGATCGATAAAAAAAATTATTTATCACTCCTAATTATTTTTTTTCTCCTTTCATACATGGCGTCTAAAATCAACATTTAGCATAGTTTATTTGAAATAAAATGAATTAGTTTTAAATTTTGTCATAGGTAAAAATAATTTAAAAAAAAATAAAAAAATTAAATACGTAGTAACAGTTTTTTTTATATTAAAAGTGAAGTGGGTAAAACATTTTCTTGAAAAAAAAAGAAGAGGGTAAAATGGGAAGAAAGAATTGGATACCAAACTCCTATATCCCCATTATATATTGGTATAGATATATTATTTTATTATATCTTATTAGTTGAATCTTTGAACCAAATCACTTCTAATACTATAGGTTCGATAAATAACCGATTCGGTTTTCAAATCGTTGTTATCGAGTACCTAATTGATGTGGAGAAAAGTAAACAGTAGTATATAGTACATCGAAAATTCTTATTCCAATATGAAACAATGCTCCGAAAGCTAATACGAATAAAGCTAAATCTTTAAAAACATCTAACAACAAACTAAAAGCTAATTATAATGCTAAATCTCAAATAGATAGTCTTACTATTACCAAAGAATCCATGTTAATGGCAACAACACTAAAGGTGAAGTTGTAGCTTTATTTTAAGGGACAGAAGCAAATAAAAAGTAGATGCGTGCCAAGGGAGAAACATCTATATATAGAGGCATATATGCATTCACAATTGCATAGAACTACCAAAGAAAGGTATAGAAGCTACTTACTCATATTTTTGTTTACATTAATAATTAGCGTCATTGCAAATAAGAAACAAAATCAAAACACAAGAATGGCATCATCAAGGGATTACGGGGACCCTCTTCTTGTTGGTGGTATAATTGGGGATGTTCTGAACCCTTTTACTAGCTCAGTTTCTCTTAAGGTTCTCATTAACAACAGAGAGATTAACAATGGCTGTGAACTGAGGCCCTCTCATGTTGTTAACCGCCCTAGGATTACTATTGGTGGTGAAGACCTCAGGACCTTCTACACACTGGTAATTAGTATATTCATTCATGGTTTTTAAGAATATTCTAGGGGATGTTTGATTCCAAATCATTTTGATCTAAATTGAAAATCCATCAAAATCACATACCGTCATTTGGATTTGAATTGTATCTCACTTCTAACAATTTACACGGATGGGATCTGAATTAAATTATTTATACTGTATCACTTGCATAACAGTTTGTAAATTTGAAATAGATTTTTATTCAGTTATTTATTTTATCAATTGAAGTTATTTTTTAGTTCTCAAAACTTGAAAAATTTCTTTTAAATCAATGAAACTCAAACTATAAAACAAGAGATTGAATTGTATTAAATATAGTATAATTGGTCTATAACGCTAATTAGGGTAGGTTGCATGCTATATGAAACCGACTTATATGTACTTTGGATATTATTAGGTTATGGTGGATGCTGATGCACCTAGCCCTAGTAACCCTTTCTTGAGGGAATACTTGCACTGGTGAGTTCTCTGGCTCTTTTTAAAATTGTTACTCTTAATTTTTTAACTACCTTAAATGAAAGGCAAGAATGAACAAATACATGTGTGAGTTCTATATTTTACGCCATAAAACTTCGGTATAAGTTTATATTATACGTAAATTATCTTTGTTAAACACAAGCCGTTATATGCACGCGAATAATTATATATTAAACAGAAATTGGGACAATGGACCTAGAAATTGTTCTTCTTTTTTATCTTGATCTTGAAAGAAGCGTTATTAGAGTTGTTGGGCTGTTATTGGGCTTAGGAATGGTCCATTATGCCACTCACTCACTCACTCACTGCTCACTGAAATAGAGGTTTACTTTTACTCAACCTTGGAAAACACACACAGTTGCAATTTTCCGTGTTCATCCCTCTTTGAAACCCTAAGTTTCTCTCACATGGCATCCTTAGCACAGATCTGATGCATGGATGCCTCAGATAATCAAGCGATTATCTTCACTAATTCCTCCCAAATCCAAAACCCTAAAACCTCACCAAATGTTTCCCAGTTCTGATCTGAAAAAAATTACTATTCATGGCAACAACAACTCGCCATCACAAAAGCTTGAAGATCATCTCCAGGATTATGCTCTCATGACCTGATCTCTCTCTTCCATGGATTCTGCAATTTTTTCTTCCAGAATCACTTTTCTCTCTTTATTAACCCTTCGAACCCTAACCTTCAAACTCTCACAGTTCTAGAATATGGTACATTCTTACAACTTCGTTGCATTTATTAAAGTATTTAGTTTAATTTTTTTTTATTTTAATAAATGCATAATAAATAAATTAACCAT
>NC_029790.2:113911622-113911879 GCF_000816755.2 Arachis ipaensis | reverse complement strand
GCATATAGGTTCATGTAGCCTACGTGCAAAAATTAAATTACATTTGGTAAGTTAAACTCGCAATATCATTTAAGTTTAGAAAAAAATATATTTGTTTTCTAAATAATACACACTCTTCTCTACAAAAGCAATTCTCTGCTGTTTTCCTCTTAAAATCAAAATAAGTTCATCTTTAAGGGATTTATAAAGATTTTCTTTATCAGAGTATATATATATATATATGATTTGTATTAATAAAGTTTTATGTAAATATATCT
>NC_029790.2:113910123-113910954 GCF_000816755.2 Arachis ipaensis | reverse complement strand
CTTTATTAAATAACTAAATATTTTTAGCTTTTGAAGGCCCATTATAAGATTGACCACATTTGCTAAATTTTCTCGACAAACATATATACTAATGTTTTATCATTGCTCTCTTGGTACGGACACTTAGGATGGTGACAGATATTCCGGCTACCACAAACACCACCTTCGGTAAGTACGGACACTCTATTTCTGCGTTCTCATGTAGTGATGGGTTGTATAAAGAATAGTGATGGGTTGTATAAAGTATAAACACAAATTTTACAGACTTTTATTATTTATGGATGTTTTAAATATGCAGAATATATACTTTTTGGAAATTATCTTTAAAAACACAAATACTATGAATACCATGAAGTAGCAAAAATGGAAAATTTCTATTTTAATGTCTTGTCTTCATTTGATCTTGTATTTATTAGAAAAATTTTTGTCTTTGAGAAAGAGTACTTTTATAATCTCTATATAATCATGTTAAATAGTATTTTTATATTCATTGTTTCTATATATATGTGTTTTAAACCCTTGACCTTATATTTGGTTTTATGTCAGGATAATAGAAACCCACAGGAGGTAATGAAGAAAGAAATACAAAATTGTGTTTTTGCAATGCACTCAGTTATAGTAGTCATAACATAAAATGAGAATTGTTTAAATGAATAAAGTGTGGGTATATATTGGAGATTTGTGTAATTTTGCCCACAACCAACATCTTTTATCTTTCTATCTTCTTATCTTTGTTTTCATGAGACATAAACCAAATATAGCTTACTAGAGATCTTGGCAATAAGTAAGTGTTAGATTATATTAGTTTCATTCTTATAGTTGTGTGTAACT
>NC_029790.2:113908768-113909860 GCF_000816755.2 Arachis ipaensis | reverse complement strand
AAAGCCCACAACCAAATGCAGGGATTCACCGATTTATAGTTGTATTATTCAAGCAACTGGGAAGAGACACTGTTTTTCCCCCTGAATGGCGTCACAATTTCAATACCAGAGATTTTGCTTGCAATAATAGCTTGGCTCCTGTTGCCGCAGTTTATTTCAACTGTCAAAGGGAGCGTGGTTGTGGTGGAAGAAGAATGGAATAAAATGAAGATCAGGTCATGAAGATCGTATCATCAACGTCTGGGAACACCTTCACTAAAAATGAATATTAATAATTAAATAACTGAGTGTTCTCTTTATCTGTACTTTATATTTCGTGCTTGGTTAATAATAATCAGCTAATTTAAAAGGGGAGGTTACTTAGCTTCTTCTTTTAAGATTAGGGCTTCCTTGTTGTTAACAAATTTGAATAAATTTTATGTAATGCAAGTTTAAGGTTTTTAATATCAATATTTAAGTTTTATTAATTAAAATGATGAGAACACTCTTATAATTATATCTGGATTTTTTGTTTTTATATTTGATTATTACTTATTAGTATACTTATAATTATATATGTTCTCATATGTACTCTTGTATTTATATTATTATTTTATGTATAAACTTTTTGACAAATATATACTTTTGTAATTATATATATACACATTTTATTTATTTATACTATTCTCATTTATGTTATGTCTGTTATAACCAAGTTCTACAGAAAAGCACAAAATTTTGTGTTTCTTGTTGTATTATGTTTTGTGTCCATGTAACCGGTTTCTATTAACCACACATAACATCTATAAAAGGATTTAAAACACAAATGTAAAGACAATGAATATAAAAATACTATTTAACAACATGATTTTATAGAGATTATAGAAGTTCTGTTTCTCAAGACAACACATTGAATAGAAATTTTTCACTTTTGTTGGTTCATAGTATTTGTATTTTAAAGATAATTTCCAAACACTATATATCCTACATATTTAAAACTTTTGTAAAAAAATAATATATATACTCTTATAGTTATGTATAAACTTTTTTTTAATTATATACTCGTATAATTATGACAAAAAAAAGTATAAACTTTTTAAAAAATCCACAATA
>NC_029790.2:113905911-113908753 GCF_000816755.2 Arachis ipaensis | reverse complement strand
ATGTTTGCATCTTAAATTTTGATCGACTAATAGTGAAATACAATTAAAGTAATGCTAATTTTAATATATTAATACAAAATTTAGCATATTTGTTTTTCTAGTAATTTAGTCATTGGTTACATTTATGAATGATAGTTATATCTACAATTGAAGACATACAAAATTAGAAAAATTAATAGCATATATATAATCTTTTAATTATAGAGAAAGTTTCCTTTGGATAAGGAATAATAAATGGAAGAGAAATAACTCAAATAAGTGGAATTAAGAAAATAATGAGAATTTAAAATTTATAAAAAAAGATTTGTTCAAAAATAATTTGACTAACTTATTAAAACTTTAAGACCAAGTGGGTTTATTTTTGTAGAAATAATTATTTTAGCATTCAAAAGATTTTAATTTTAATAAAATAATATCCAAAAAATATTAGTACTTTTATGATAATAGAGGAGGGTAATTTTTTTTATGAAAAATTTAACAGTTAACTAAATAAATTAATCATTAACTTAACTTTTAAATAATTTAAATATTTTATTTACGAATATAAATATTTTAAATACAATTTATATTTTGTCTTATTATTTATCTCATTTATAGTATAAACAAATTGATTATGTATGGATAAACACATATTTTTAACTAATAAAACGGATGCATCAATGACATGTAGGAGATGAAGAACTCCTTATGTCTCGTTTATAGTGTAAGAGTAAATGAAATACATGCATAATCAATTTATTTATACTGTAAATAAAATATATTTAAAATTAATTTATTTACATTGGAAACAAGATACAATACGACAAATTCCAAATAGCTATAAAAAGATTTATAAGTATTGGCATTTATTACAAACATATTACTGTTTCTTTTCTATTTTTCTTCTTTGTTCTTTCAATAAGTTTTGTAAAAATGTCCAATGGTAATTAAATATATTTTTGAGTATATATCCCAATTATTACATGAAAAATAATGATGATGTGGTTGTATTTAAATGTGATAGTCCTATCTTTTTGTGCACTTGTCATTTAAGTTTTCTATCTGAGCTAAAAACCTAATATTGATGACTATGGATGTTAATCGGACAAAAGAAGTTGGATGAGTGGGGTATATGTTGTTAGCAACAATGAAAAATAGAGTATTTTCAGTTTCGTATTTTTTTGGTTCGATAGCAATGAGCATGTATGCCTAATGTTCGATGTTCACAAGAAAATTATGGCCCAACAAGTGATGAAGCTGTAAAAGTTGGTGACGAAGATGGTGGTGGTTGTGTGCATGTGAACTTTGTCCAAGATGACCCGTCTTGCATCACTCTCCTACACTGTGCTAGTAGAAATAGTGATCCGGTATTCGAGTTAAAGGCTCATATTTTATTATTATTAAGTTTAGAAGTTGTTGTGATACCTGAGCTGTCAGAGTGGCGCAGCCGGAAGCGTGACATTCTGATAGTAAGGGTGTTACATTAGTTCAATAAAACACATGGACGTGGACATTAAGGAGTCGGATGAAGAATACATTGACGACAGCAATAAAAGTAGTTCTACTAAGGATAAGGAAGAGTTTGTACTTGAAACCCTGGTAGGTGGAATAATTTAGTATCTTCTATCTGTCCTATAACTAGTTTCGGAGTTGTTAGCTGTAGCTAGCTACTATCACATGCTGAATCTTAATGCGATACATGAGCATACTCCATTTTTTAATATGAGTGAGATGCTTACAATATAGACAGCGATGTAAAATTTTGTATCGATTATAAATTTAAAAACGGAGAGATTATCATCCTAGTTATGAAGAATTACAGCATTTAGAGGAATGATGAGTATAGAATTATGGAGTCTGATTGAGCAAAATAGCATATGCATTGCATGTAATCTGTCGCATAATGTCTTTAGAATTTTTGTGTTACACTTCGACAGATTCATAGATATTAGTAAGCCACTATTTCGTAATCAAGTAATTATATTCTTGTTTATTATAATTATTTTGGAAAGAACGTATAACAATCTTATTTTAATTTGATAAGGAAGAGTGTAAATTTAGAGGGCCACACACTTGTCTCACCTCCACCATGTCTCAGGATTATGGATAGTTTGAAATCATTGTCCTTTCTTGCATTTGTATTTGCCATCAAATCCGAATATCTTACATATCTAAGAGAAAGGTCTAATAAGAGAGAGATAGAAAATGAAAAACATTTGAAAATTATATTTGTGCATATCTCGTTTACGGTGTAAACGAATTGATTATGCACATATCTCATTTATATATTTACTGTTACACAACATGTGTATCTGTGATACGTTCATTAATGTCTGTATTTTATCTCATTTACAGTATAAATGAGATATGTGCATAATCAATTTTTTTACATGATAAAATAATAAGACGTAAAACATAAATTGACCATAAATTATTTATATCCGTAAATAAAATATTTAAATTATTTATTTAAAAAATTCTATTTTAATAATAATACCTTATAATACTTATGAAAATTTTATATTTGACGGTTTAGACATGTCCATCTTTTTGAAGATTCATCACAGGAAAGTAGATTTAGGGTGTAGTAAGTAATAAAAACCGCTCAAAATTAAAGATCTTTGAAGCTAAATAGCAGGGCTATGGGGTAGAGCCTAATAAGCATCAAAACAGCTGAAACCTGTGGAAATAGGTAGTTAGAGACCCTTTAAACGCAATATCTGCTACAAAAGTAAGAATGGCTTCACTCCAACAAAAGGAATTGCTGAGCCACCTTTAGAAACTCGGTCATGAACATCAACATGGGAACACATCACATAGACATACAATTTCTCATGCTTCAGACTTCAGTCTTTACCCCTGC
>NC_029790.2:113905268-113905758 GCF_000816755.2 Arachis ipaensis | reverse complement strand
AGTCTATAAAAAAGAGTAATTTAATAATTACAGTTTAAGTTCATAATTTTTAGATCACAGTATCACACAGAATTAGATTCGGCATGTAGTTCAGTCACAAATTATAGAATTCATTTAGGTACATTTAAAATGTTCCAATTAAAAATTGAAACATCAATGTTATAATAAATTCAAAGAATATATTTTTTCCTCTAAATAGATCTGATGATTGATATTTAATAGACTATGCTAATATAGTACTTACTTTCAAAAAATAAAAAAGAGAATTATAGTACTTGAAACTTCATCATCACCATGGACTTTAGGGTTATAGGTAAATTTATATTTAAAAATATGAAATTGCAAAAATGCATGAAAAATGATACAGAAAATCTTGTTTGAGTTGTTCTTAGAGTCCCATTTGAAATTACTAGAATAGTAGAATGTACACTTTTTTGTCTTAACTTGTCTCTTATTTATAGAATTATATGAAGAGTTTGATAAATGGTTA
>NC_029790.2:113902994-113905188 GCF_000816755.2 Arachis ipaensis | reverse complement strand
TATGGTGTAATTGGATATATAACTTTTTTTATTATGATAGTTTCTTCATCTTCAAAATAAATAAATTAATATATTCATTAAATTATACAATACAAATCAACTTAGAACATTGAAAGTTCCAAATCTTTGTGCGTTGCGCAACTTTACGTTTAATTAATTTTTAAGGTAGCTATAAATATTTTTATTTTTTGATTAGCTTTTGTCAGAAAAAAAACAATTGTCTTTTCTAGAGGGAATGGAAACTTTGGTAAGGAAAATTTAGGGACATATCTAAAATGTTGCAGTTAATGTATACCATTGATTTTTTGTGGATGGAGAATCTAATAGTTTATTGAAAAAGGGATATTGTAATGATGTCTAACAAATGAGAAAACGTTTGAATTCGGGGGTACATATAAAGGTGATTTTTAAATTCAAAATTCAAAATAAAAAGACATCCCAGACATACCATGTGTCTATGCAGACTAAAGAAATAGATAAATATACAATACAATACAAAGAAAGACAATAAAGAATTGAATAAGCCAATACTATAAAAAATAGAGTTAAATAGTAATGATGACATGGATGATGGATACCTTTAAATTTTCAATAAGAACGATATGCATAAGAAAAATTAAATAAAACAAATATTTTTGCGTGTTTCATATTCTTTAACATTTTACAAAAGTAAAAATACAAGAATATAATATATTTAAATTAAACTAAACATAGGTATATATAGGTTGCATAGAAATAAAAAATGATTAATTTAAAGAAAAATTTAGCAATAACACAATTGTATTTCTNATACGAAAATAATTGCATACGAATTTTCATTTTATAAATGCGTCCTAAATTTACTTAGCACTGCAGCCAAAACGCTATAACGATATTAAAAATGCTATATATTGTAAGTCACAATAAAAAATGATATTCATGTAATTAAGAAAATATCGCACCATTAAATACTTTTTGAAAACTACCAATAACACTCTTAAATTTAGTTTGGTAAAATTTTTATTTTTTAAGAGTAATTTAAAAATTGTAACATTTATATTTGGTAAATCAAATTAAAATAATTTTTAATAAATATGAACAATAATAATTACGTTTGGTAAAATAGCTTTTAAAATTTAAAAATACTATAATAGACATAAATACAAGTATTAAATTTGAAAATTAGTTAACATATAAGTTTATATTAGACTTTTAAAAAGTACAAGCACCTCTTCGAAAAACTTTACCAAACCGAACCTTAAATATTTTGCTACCGATAAAACTATTTCTAAAAGATTAAAACGATAAAATAACATGACAAAATAATTTTTTTTAATTATATTTATAAAAAGCGATGCCAAAATCGATTTCTAAAATATTTTTGATAATACATTTCTACCATTTTGATTTTTTTATTAACATTTTTAAATTTATTCAGGGTGCTTTTGTTGTTTAAAATTTTCAGAGATATATTCGTCGATGTTTAATTTTTTTTTTTTAATTTACAAAACCCATAATTTGAAATTTTAGATGAACTTATTAAGACCACCACAAATAGACACGTCACACATATACATGTCTCTCATGTGAACTAACCACTACAGAATAATTATTAAAAGTACATATAGATTATAATGTCGATTCTCCTGTACTACATATTAGCTAGGGTGAAACCAGAGAATCAGAAAGTTTATGTGAGTATTGTTCTCTTCTATCTAACACATATATGCTTTTCAATATAAAGTCAATAACTGCATATCTTCAAAGCAACATTTGAAGTGATATATCATATATGTCAGGGAGTGATGGCCATATATTAAGAATCACGATGAAAACTAGGTTTAAACTAGGACTTGGCAATTGCAGTGCATGATGACTATGAACCACTAGATTTATATTCACTTATTCTTAGATGATTATCTAATATAATAACTTAATATTTTTTAAGGATTACTGAGTGTTTATATCCCATAATAAAAATAATAGAATATTTATGATGTATTGCAAAAAATTTTTCAAATAATATAGAACAAAATGCATAGAAACTATGACAATTCATGCGTATGTGAGGCAAAAAAAAAAAAATTGGATATGAAATCTTTTTTAGTGTTATTTTTAAAGATAAAGATGTATAGTGTTGAACTTTAGAGTGATGGATTTACTCTTTTTTAGTGAATGAGAGACTTTTTTATATATTTTTTTAAATTATTCCTAA
>NC_029790.2:113894613-113902835 GCF_000816755.2 Arachis ipaensis | reverse complement strand
TCTTTTATTTTTTTTTTTTTTTTTTTTTTTTTTTTTTTTTTTTTTTATTTTATATATATATATATATATATATATATATATATATATATCTATTTATTAATATTATATTTAATATTAATATATTAGTATTAATATATTTAGTTATATCGGTATATATAATAACATATAATAATAAAATATAAATTTAACAAAGTTCGTAACACACAAATAAATACATGATTATTACATAAACATATATGTCTTTATATAGACAAAATTTTTTAATAAAATAATCATTTTTTTAACAACTAATACATGAATACATAGGTGACACAATGAAATTTGTAGAATTTGCTTCAAATTGTATGTATATTTTAGATTGTTCACCATCTTATGAGTTGGCTTCATTATTCTTCCTTTGATTTGTCAAATTTGGTATCTTGCACTAGAAATTTGCATTCATATAATTTTCATAATCTTCTCTTACATTCATGTAGTTTCTATAACTTTTTAAGTTAGGTTGCAATTTGATTCTAATTCCAATTCAATTTGATTTCGAATTTTTTAATATTCTAACATGTTGTATTTGTACTATTTTTAAATGTTCATGATTTAATTATCTAACATTACCTCCCTTAAATTAAGCTTGCAGAATTAATTATTCCAAACATCTTTAACTTGAAAAATAATTCGATTTTTAATGATTTTGTAAAAATTTCAGCTACTTATTCTTTAGTAGGTCAGTACTCAATCACAACTTCTTTTTTATTCACCAATTCTCTGATTTTATGAAATCGAATATTAATATGCTTTGATCTTCCATGGAATACTGAATTTTTGCAAAGTGCAATAGCTGACTTGTTATCGCAAAATATTGTTGTTGGAGTACTTTGTTTCTCATTTAATTCTTCAAGAATTCTTCTTAACCAAACTGCTTGTGTTGTATAATTTGCTGCTGCTATATATTCTGCTTCTGCTGTAGAGACTGCTACTACTGCTTGTTTCTTTAATGACCATAAAATTGCACCAGAATCAAGATGAAATGTAAATTCCAAAGTATTTTTTTATGTTTCTATATCTACGGCCCAATCACTATCAGTGTAACCGACAAGATTCACTTCATTATTATTTTCATAATAAATACCATCATTTAAAGTACCTTTGATATATTGAAGAATTTGCAGCTTGCAAATGGATGGTACAAGGCTCCTCCATAAATCTGCTAAGCAAACCAACTTCAAACACAATATCTGGTCTGGTTGCAGTTAAGTACCTCATTCTTCCAATCAAGATTTTGTAATAAGTAGGATTTACTGCTCTTCCTTTGCCTTCTCTTAGAAACTTGAACTTCTCTTCGACTGGAGTAGGAACTGGTTTTGAGTGCTCCATATTAAATTTCTTTAAAATGTCATTTGCATATTTCTTCTGAGAAATGAAAATTCCATCATCTTTTTGAAGAATTTTGATGCCAAGAAAATAGGACATCAAACCCATATCTGTCATTTCAAAGTGCTTTATCATAGCCTCCCTGAATTATGCAATTATCTTCAAATTGTTGCTAGTAAAGATTAAATCGTCAATATAAAGACACACGATCAAGATATCTACAGGTTCAATGAACTCCATATAAAGTGTATGCTCAAATGGACATCTTTTGAAATCATTCTGAATGAAATATGAATCAATCTTATTGTACATGCTCTTGGTGCTTGCTTTAATCCATACAAAATTTTTTTCAACATGTAAATTTTATCTTCTTCTCTAGGAACTTCATATCCTGCAGGTTGCTCAACATACACCTCTTCTTCTAAAGTACTATTTAGAAATGCAGACTTAACATCCATTTTATGTACCTTCCACTTATTTTGAGTCGGGAGTGAAATAATCATACAAATAGTATCTAATCTAGCAACAGGAGTAAATAATTCAAAATAATTGATACCTGGCTTTTGTTTGTATCTCTTTACAACTAATCTTATTTTGAAACGATCAACTTCACCATTGGATTTGTACTTAGTTTTGTAAACCCACTTTAATCCAATCGACTTCTTATCTGCTGGTAAATCTGTTAGCTTCCATGTGTCATTTTTCTTAATGGAATAAATATCTTCATCCATTGCTTTCTTCGAATTGTTGCCTTTAGAGGCTTCTTCAAAGTTCAACGGCTCACAATCTGAAAGTAGAGCAAAATTTATGATTTCTTCATTAGACAGATCGTTTTCATTGCCAACTTCATAATCTTTCAATCTAGCAGGTAGTCTCCATTCTCTTTGCGATCTTCTAGATGATTTTGATTGTTCAGTTGTGTCAGATTTCCTTTCTTGTACTTCATCACACGTATTTGGAATTACAATCGATTGCTTTTTTGTCTTTGTGTCCTAGTCCCACATGGATTTTTTATCAAACGTCATGTCTCTGCTGATGATCACTTTTTTTTGTTTATAGATTGTGCAACTTATATGCTTTTGAGTCTGTGCTATAGTCGATAAAGATACACTTAAACTAATCTGAACATGCAAGATATTCTGAACCTCTATCTCTTATGAGAATTTTGATTTTACAGCCACTTTATTTTTCGACAAATGTCTTGAATGTCTTGAAGATATCACATGCTTCTAATTTTTGTTTCAAAAAGTATACCCATGTATATCTACTAAAATCATCAATAAAAGTGATAAAGTACCTGCTACTACCATTGCTTGGAACTTTAATAGAACAAATATCTAAATGCACAATTTCAAATAATCTTCTAGCTCTCCATGACTTTCTTGTAGGAATAGATCTCTGTGCTTTTTTTCTAGTTGACAAATTTCACAAACACAATTAGGAATATCAACTCATGATAGACCAAAAATAAGTCTTTTTCTTGATAGGTAGTTTAGACCAGAAAAATGAAAATGCCCAAACTATATATGCCTCAGCCAGCTATCATCAAGTATTACAGAACTCATGCAAGAGAGATTAACATGTTGAATTTTCAATGGAAACATTCTATTTGAAGTTATCTTTACTTTATCTATGAACCTTCTATTGTTGTCAAACACAATGCAATATCTATTATATGTTATAATCTTATATCCCTTGTTAGATAACTGCCCCATATTCAGTAAATTGTTATCAAGTTCAGGAGCATAGAAAATATTAGAAATATAACTTAGAGAACCATTCTTCAATCTAATTGGCATTCGCCCTTTTCCTTTAATAGGAATTTTTGTACTATTACTAAATTTCAATAATAGTTTAACTGAATCATATAGTGAAAAAAATAATTCTTTTCTACCAAACATATGATTACTGCAGGTATTATTCAAGTACCATATATTTTCATCTTCAGCAGACAAATTACTTGTAAAAAATAAAGTTTGAGTACCCAGATTATCATTAATATTTTGATGCTAATTTTCTGCAATGTATGCTTGATTGTTATTTATCATTTTGAATATGCAATATGCTTTGTGTCCATACTTTCCACAATGAAAGCAGTTGAAATTAGTTTTTTCTTGATAAAAATTGCCTCAACCTCTTCCTCGATTGACAGGCTTGAAATTTGTTCCACCTCTTCCTTGATTAGTTGGTGTAAAATTATTATAACTTCCTTGATTTTAATTGCCACGACCTTTACCTCTGAAACTTCTTCTACCTTTATTTTGAAAATCGAAATCACGACCTCGTCCTCCTTGTGTACGGCTTGATTCTGCAACATTGTTTAAATTCACTTGGCTTTTTAGGGCTTATTCGGTTGATTTTTCTGACTTTCTTAATATTCTGCTGATGTGGCTTTTCATGGTTCCTTATAACTCTACAATCATCAATGTATCTATATCATGTGACTCTAGTATCGTAGTCACCACATGGTCATACTTCATCGGCATGGTACGAAGAATTTTTCCCACCACTTTACTATGGGTCATATCTTCTCTATAGACTCTCATCTTATTGACAAGATCTGTAACACGAGTAAAATATTGCTCAACAGTTTCTGAGCTAGACATCTTATACCCTTCATATTCTCTTCTCAAAGACTGTAGCTTTGCTTTCTGAGCTTTATCTACTCCTTTGTATGACAGCTTCAACGTCTTCTATAATTCTTTTGCACTTTTAGCATTTGCTATTTTGTCAAGCACTGTATAATCTACTCTTTGATAAATTTGAGATAGTGCCAATTGATTTCTCTTCTGTTGGGCAGCATCTTCTCCTTATTGCAAATCCGGTTTAATGAAATTTCAGAGGTTCTGGGCCTTTAAATGGGTAGACATCAAAGTCTCCCAGTAACTATAGTCAAGTTTCTCATCTAACTTGGGATCGGACTACACAATATTAAAAGTATTTGTCATACTGACTCTATGAATAAACAACTATGTGAGAACTCTCTCATACCTCATAAAATCTCAACCACCATGTGCTGGATTAACCAGCTCTGATACTAAATATAAGTATAATATCTACAATTAATTAGCCCTAAGATCACTAACTCATATAAATGACACTACCATATTTTTCATTTCTCAAATTCACTACAATCATAAGAATATAAGAGAGAATTTTTAGAACAAACATTAAACATTTTTATTCATAGAGGGATGATCATACATAAACATACATGACTTTATATAGGCAAAATTTTTTAATAAAATAATAATTTTTTTAACAACTAATACTTGTATACATAAGTGGCATAATGAAACTTGTAGAATTTGCTTCAAATTACTGTTGGTATAATGGACTCAAATGAGAACAAAGAGAAACTGTAATGAGAGTGATAGTAATTGATTATAGAACAATTAGTATATTACATGATGTGTGCAGAGCTATATCTTTTATACTCTCACAAGGCATGCAAGTCATGCACACATACTAATAAACTCAAAACAAACTCCAAATATATCCGTTACAGAACTCTCTTTCTCTCAACGACTAGCAGATATTCCTATAGCCCCCCGCAAACTAAGTGGGTTCTTGAAGACACATGCAGTTTGTCTCGGAAGCGTTCAAAGCTAATTAAGGATGGGGGCTTCGTTAGGATGTTTGCTACCTGCTGAGACAAAGTTAGGATATGAACCACATATAGCTGCTTACTCGTGACTCTATCCCGAACTAGATGAATATCAACTTCGAAGTGCTTCGACCGATTGTGAAGAACTGTATTCGCCGTCAGCATAACAACCCTTAAATTATCGCAAAATATCGTAGGAGGCACTGCAGAAGTGACACGAAGTTCTTGGAGCAACTTTTGCAGCCACATTATTTTTAAGTTGGTGTCTGCGAGTGATCGAAACTCTGCCTCAGTGAATGACCGACTCATGGTGGGTTGTTTCCGGCTTGACCATGACACCAAATTCAAACCAACATAGACACAAAATCCACTAGTGAGCACGGATCATCAAGGTCATTTGCCCAATCGCTATCTGAAAAAGGCAGTATACGAAAATCAGTATTTGGTGTGAATAATAGGTCATGAGTGGCACACCCAGAGAGATATCTTAGTATGCGCTTTGTGGCAACCCAATGACTTTGGAGAAGTTTTTGCATAAACTGGTTAACACGGATCACAGAGAAAGCTATCTCTGGATGTGTAAGATTGGCGTATTGGAGACTCCCTACTATAGAACGCTAAAGGGTGGGCTTCTCAAAGAGGTCATCCCCTTTAGAAGTCAACTTTTCAAAACTTAGCATGGGTGTAGGGACAGATTTAGCTTTGTCTAGCCCCACTCTTTGCAAGAGATCAGTTATATATTTGGCTTGTGACATATGAAGAGTGTCTTTAGAGGGATACGTGACTTCCAACCCCAAGAAGTAGTGTAAAAGGCCAAGGTCTTTGAGGACAAATATAGAGTTTAGTTGTTGCACCAAATCTGCAATCTCATCATCATTAGATCATGTAATAATAATATCATCCACGTAAACTAATATATAAATGCCTGATGTAGAAGTAAAGTGGGTAAAGAGAGAAACATCTGATCCAGTGTTAGTAAAACCATATTTGAAAAGGGTAGAGCTCATGGTAAAGAACCAAGCGTGTGGCGCTTGTTTGAGGCGATATAATGCCTTGTGAAGCCTGCAAATAGAGTTGGGATTAGTGTTAGTAAAACCTGGAGGTTGGTTCATAAAGACAAGCTCGTATAATTCTCCATTAAGAAATACATTGTTGAAATCATACTGCCGAAATAACCATCCTTTTGAAAGAGCAATGCTTAAAACCACCCGTATTGTAGAGGGTATGATTACAGGGCTAAAAATTTGATCGTAATCCATGCCTTCAGTTTGATGGAAGCCCTTTGCCACTAATCGTGCTTTATATTTAATGATGGAATTATCAGGGATCCGCTTAATGGTAAATACCCACTTATAGCCGATAATAGTTGCTTGTGGTGGTGGATCCACAAGTGTCCGTGTCTTATTTTTTACCAACGCATCATACTCATTCTATATGGCTCTAGCCCAATGAGAACTTGACAAGGTTTGTTTTATATTCCTTGGGATCTCTTGTGTAAGGTCTAAAAAGGTGCTGTGACAATGTTTTTGTGGTAAGGTACATGTTTTTG
The DNA here is from genome assembly GCF_000816755.2 of Arachis ipaensis. Classification (NCBI taxonomy): domain Eukaryota; kingdom Viridiplantae; phylum Streptophyta; class Magnoliopsida; order Fabales; family Fabaceae; genus Arachis; species Arachis ipaensis. The sequence continues at coordinate 113,896,314 of NC_029790.2, read as the reverse complement.
ACCGTGTGGTCATCGGGTAAGTATTGAGTGATGAGGGGTGAGTGGAGGGAGGGGTGTGGCGGTGAAAAGGGAAGAGCAATCTCTATAGCTCCAACAGGAATAGTACCAGGGGTTGAAGGATGTAGTGAGGAGGATATAGGATTAATATGCACGAGAATGGGGGGTCCAGGGGAAAGTATAAATGTAGGTGTAGAAGTGGTAACATGTATAGGCAGAGGGTTAACAGAGGGTGATGGATTAGAATATAATGGGAAAAAAGAAAAAGGGTGTTGAATAGTAGTTGACAGTGGAGAAGGAGAACCAAGTTTTTGTAGAAAAAGAATAGGATAAGGAAAAGAACCTTCATCAAAGAGGAAATTCCTTGAAATGTATATCTTGCCACTAGGAGATAGGCACTTGAATCCTTTGTGTTGGGGTGCATACCCAAGAAAAACACATTTCTCAGACCGGTAGTCATGTTTGTGTTTAGGATATAGTCTAAGATTCGGATAGCAAGTACAACCAAAGATTCGAAGCACAGAGTAATTGGGTTTGATCGCATGAAGAAGTTCATATGGAGACTTGTGATGAAAGTAGGAGAGGGTAGGCGGTTGATAAGAAAGGTTGCTGTGAGGAAGGAGTCTTCCCAATATTCAAGAGGTAGTGAAGTAGTGGCTAAGAGAGCAAGGCCGATTTCAGTAATATGTCGATGCTTGCGCTCAACAACTCTATTTTATTGATGTGTGTATGGACAAGGAATGCAGTGAATGGTGCCATTAGTTTGTAGATGTTGTTTGAACTGGTGTGAGATAAATTCTCCTCCATGATCCGATTGAATGGCTTTTAGTTTGAGTCCAGTTTGGCATTCCATGAGTGTTTGATATTGAACAAAATAATTAAAAACCTGTGCTTTAGAGGAAAGAAGATATAAACATGTATTGCGTGTAAAGGTATCAACAAAGCTCACATAATATTTGAAACCCGAGCGAGACAAATAAGGGGCTGGTCCCTAGACATCTATATGAACTAATTTCAAAGGAAATTTATACAATGTATCAGAAGATGGAAAAAGTAAGGAATGCATTTTTGCTAACATACAAGCATCACATAAACCATTGTTAAGTATGGAATTATTAGAGGTAGGCAAATTACAATGTTAAAGTATAATTTTTACAATATTGAAAGATGGATGCCCAAGTCTACGATGCCACAATGAATAGGTGTTGGTGGGTAAGTGGCTGATCGATTCTGAGTTTAAGATGAAGATGCACCATGAAAATTTTGATCGAATCAATAGTAGCAAGAAAGCACAGTATGTTTAAAACGGTTGCTTAATTGGAATTGCATACGAGAACCTTGTTGTCAATTTGATCTTCCGCCATGCCAAGAACGGCCACCACGGCCTTAGGGAGTTTGATATCCTCGATAATGTGAGGGTTGAGTGGGTAAGGTAGATTGAACAAGGTTTGCTTGATGATGAGCGGATATTTTACACGCTTTTTGGCATCACTTTCATATAGGTTTTAGTAGTTTTTATTTAGTTTTTATTAAGTTTTTATAGGTTTTAGTGTTAAAATCACATTTTTGGATTCTACTATGAGTTGTTATGTTTTGGGGTAATTTCAGGTATTTTCTGGCTGAAATTGAGGAGTTGAAGCAGAAGTCTGATTCAGAGACAGAGGAAGCACTGCAGATGCTGTCCAAATCTGACCTGCTTGCATT
>NC_029790.2:113882750-113893743 GCF_000816755.2 Arachis ipaensis | reverse complement strand
CGGAAGAGCTTTTCTAGAGCTACAGAAGTTCAAATGGAGCGCTCTTAATAGCTATGAAAAGCTGACTTCCAGAGCTTTCTAGCAATATATAATAGTATATACTTTGCTTCGGATTAGAAGGCCCAAGACTGGCGTCCAACGCCAGCTTCCTACCCCCTTCAGGTGTTCAGCGCCCAAAGAGCAGAGCCCAGCGTCCAAAGGCCTAGAGAGGACCCCCTAGCTGGTGTTCCACATCCGAAGAGCCTCATAGCACGTGGATCTCATTAAAGCTCAGCCTAAACGCTCACCAAGCGGGCCTCAGAAGTAGATTTTATCACTAAATAGACTGTTTTACCCTTACTAGTCTTTGGTTTAGTATTTAAAGGGATTAGATTCATGTTATTCACATACTTTTTCATATCATACACCTCCCGATGAGGGAGGTCTGCCATATTCACATTTTCACCATTGTTTTTATCTTCAGTATGAGTTTCTAAACCTCCTAGGTTGAGGGGAGGAGCCCTGCTAAGTCCTATAAATTAATAAAAGTACTATTTCTTCTTCTTCGATCCATGTCTGATCTATCTCTAAGATGTATATTCCGATCTTCATCGTGGTGAACAGGACGATCTGACAAATTGGCTCTATTCATCACATTAAGACGAACGTGCCTGATAAACACCCACGTCTACTTGGGTTCGTGTGAATACTTGGCCGGAAAGCATGAACTGACAACTATGTTTATACATCTCTCAGATGGTTAATCCACGATTTCGTTGAGGACTTCTCAAGACACCAGTTCAGCCGATCTCTGGGGAGATTAAGGTCTCTGTGGTATAGGCTAGAATCCATAGAAGCAACATTCTCTGATCCGGAAGATTCGACCTTGTCTGTGGCGCTTTGAGTAGGATCGCCAAGAGAACGATTTGCTAAGAGCTTCACCCTCCGTCAAATTGAATGACCACGGGCAATGGCGTTCAACCTGTAGTAGAGGAGATCAAGGACCATTGGCATGGCTTTGATCACTTACAGCCTGCCATAGGAGAAGATCATTCACAAGCAAGGAAGACAGTAGTACCAGCGTTACTTCAGAAAGACAAAGCAACTCCAACTCTCAATCTAATCCTATCACTTATTCCTAATAGCTAACTTCTTAATAGCTAATTTATACAACTCCTTCTGATTCCGCCTGACTAAGACCTGCAAGACAACCATAACTTGCTTCAAGCCACAATTCTCGTGGGATCAACCTTGACTCGCTCAGGTATTACTTGGACGACCTAGTGCACTTGCTGGTACTGCTACTGTTGTACGAAATAGTGTGAGTTTTGCATACACGCGCACCAAATTTTTTGCGTCGTTGCTGGGGATTGTTGAGTTTGGACAAACTGGCAGATTGTTTTGCTCCTTAGATCAGGTAAGTTTATTTTACATTATTTTAATTGAGTCTTTAATTTTTGTTTTCTTCTTCTTAATTTTCGAAAAATTTCAAACCTTTTCAAAAAAAAATATTTTTCTTTCCTTTGTTTGATTTTTGTTCTTGGTTTGAGTCCTGCATGTTCATGCTTTTCAATTACAAAAATTTTAAAACTTTTTCAAAAATCTTTTTCATATAGTTTATTTTTTTTACATCCTCTGAATTGTTTGCTTTGGGTCACAGTGTTGTTGATGTTCTTGTTGAATCTTGCATTTTTTTAGTCTTATTTTCAAAAAAATTTTAAAAATAATTTTTCTTATTTAAATCTTGTGTCAAGTCTTTAAGTTTGGTGTTTCCATTTTATTTTTCTTGCAATTTTTGAAAATTTGATCTTGATTTTCTAAAAATTTTAAGTTTAGTGTTTTTTTTTTTTTTATATTTTGAGTTCTTTGAGTCTTTAAATTTTGTTCTTTGTGTTCTTGTTTGTCTTTAAAGTGTTCTTATGTCTTGTGTGTGTCTTGATCTTAAAATTTTTAAGTTTGGTGTCCCCTTGTATTTCCCTCCAAAATTTTTGAAAATTAGGAGCTCTAGATCTAAAAATTTTAAGTCTTGTATCTTTTTTATGTTTTTCTCTTTCATAAAAAAAAATTCAAAATAAAAAATTATCTTTTCTAACTAATTTTAACCAATTTTTTCGAAAATTAACAATAAAATTCAGATTTTGATTTTAAATTTTTATCTTATCATATCCAAGTTTTCAAAAATCAAATTTTTTCAAAAAATAAAAATCATATCTTTTTGAAAAAAATCTTATATTTTTCAAAACTTATTATATCTTTTTCAAAATTTAAAAGTCTCATCTTATCTTTTTCAAATTTCTAATTTTAAAATCATATCTTTTTCAAAATATCTTAATTAATATCTTATCTTCTCTTTTATCTTTTTCAAAACCATCTAACTAACTCTCTCTTCTCAAAATTTCAGAAAACTACTTCTTATCTTCTCTCTCTTATTTTTCAAAACCTCCTAACTAACTCTTCTCTTCCTTAATTTTCGAAAATATCTCCCTTCTTCTCTCTCATCTTTTTTCAAAACCACCTAACTAACTCTCTTCTCTTCTTAATTTTCGAAAAAATATCTCCATCTTCTCTCTCTTCTTTTTCAAAACCACCTAACTAACTCTCATCTCTCTTAATTTTCGAAAATTTCTCTCTCTTTTCTCTCTTCTATTTTTTGAAATTTACATTTAAAATTTAAATTCTTTTTAAATTATTTCTTAATTTTTGAAAACTTAAATTAATTAATTAATTAATTAAAAATAAAATATTTTAATTTGTATTTACTTTTTCTATTTATACCTCTTCTCTTCTCATCTCTATTCATTCAACTCTACTTCCTTCCCTAGCTCTAGCTCAACTTCTTTATCTGCTTTCCTTTCTTCTTCACATCTCACTTGGAGCTTCTTGCCAATTGGCATAGAAAGCTCTCTTGTGATTTCCTTTCTTTATTTACTCTTATCTACCATCTCCAAGGTAATTTTTCTTTACTTATTTTATTTTTATTTTAATTTTATTTTTACTTCCTTCTTCTTTCTCTACTTCTAACTTTAAGGAGGATCTTCTTGCCAATTGGCATAAAGAACTTTCTTCCTTTCCATCTTTTTTTTGGCTTCTTGTTTATGACCAGGAACAGGGATAAAGAACCCCCTCTTGACTCCTAATCTTGAACCTAAAAAGACTCTGAGGAAGCGTTTACAACAAGCTAAAGCACAACACTCAAGAAGAGACCTTTCAGAAAGTTTTGAACAAGAAACAGAGGTATGGCCGAACCACAAGAAGAGCCCAGAAAGGTCCTTGGTGACTTCACCATGCCTACCTTTGACTTTTATGGCAGAAGCATTGTTGTACCTGCCATTGGAGCTAACAATTTTGAGCTTAAGCCTCAGTTAGTCTCTCTTCTGCAGTAGAACTGCAAGTTTTATGGACTTCCAATGGAAGATCCACATCAGTTCTTGGCAGAATTTTTACAGATCTGTGATACTGTAAAGACTAATGGAGTTGATCCTGAAGTCTATAAGTTGATGCTTTTCTCCTTTGCTTTAAGAGCCAGAGCTAAGTCCTGCTTGGATGCCCAACCTAGAGAGAGTCTTGACTCTTGGAAAAAGCTAGTTAATGCTTTTCTGGCTAAGTTCTTTCCTCCTCAAAGGATGAGAAAGATTAGAGTGGAAGTTCAAACCTTCAGACAAAGAGAAGGTGAATCCCTCTATGAAACTTGGAAAAGATACAAGCAACTGATCAAGAGATGTCCTCCTGACATGCTCTCAGAGTGGTCCCTCATAGGCGTGTTCAATGGTGGCTTGTCTGAGATATCCAAGATTTTCTTGGATAGCTCTGCAGGTGGATCTCTCCACTTGAAGAAAACGCCTACAGAAGCAAGAGAGCTCATTGAGATGGTTACAAACAACTAATTCATGTACACCTCTGAGAGGAATCCTGTAAACCATGGAACCTCTCAGAAGAAAGGAGTTCATGAAGTTGAGACTCTGAATGCCATCTTGGCTCAGAATAAGATCTTGACCCAACCGGTCAACATAATCTCTCAACATCTCACTGGGATGCAAACTGCACCTGGAAGTAATCAGGAAGCTTCTCTTGAAGAAGAAGCCGATGATCTTGATCAACCCACCATGGAGGAGGTGAATTACATCGGAGAAGCTTATGGAAACACTTACAACCCTTCATGGAGGAACCATCCTAATCTTTTATGGAAAGATCAACAGAAACCCTAGCAAGGTTTCAATCAAGGTGGTAGAAACCAGAATAGGTTCAACAACAGACCACCATTCCCATCTTCTGAAGGGAATATAGAGACTTCTAAGCAGAGCCTCTCTGACTTAGCCACTCTAGTCTCCAGCCTCACTAAGACCACTCATAGTTTCATTAATGAAACAAGGTCCTCCATTAGAAATTTGAAGGTACAAGTTGGTCAACTGAGCAAGAGGATCCCTGAGATCCATCCAAACACTTTTTCCAGTAATACTGAGGTTAATCCTAGAGAAGAGTGTAAGGCCATAACCATGGAAGTTGAGGCCGAATTGGAGGAGAATGGGAAGGCATTGAATGCCAGTGAAGAAGCCTTCACTGGGCGTTCAACACCCAGAATGCTAGAGGGACTGGCATTTAACGCCAGTCAGGGTGGTCAGCAAGGGTGTTCAATGCCCAATAAGCTGATAGAACTGGCGTTGAACGCCAACCCAAGCACACCCTTTGAGTGCCTAAATCCCACTCAAGAACCCTCTAGCTCAGAACCAAAGGAAACCACAAAGACAATTGAGGTTCCTTTAAATGCACTTTTGCAGTGCATAGGTTCTGATGACTACTCATCCTCAAGTAAGGATGAAGACATTAGGGAAGAGCAAGTTGCTCATTTTCTAGGAGCTCTAATGAAGCTAAATGCCAAACTATTTGGTACAAAGCGTCTGGAGGAAGAACCTCCACTGCTTACCAAAGAACTCCATGCTTTGGTTCAGCAAGAGCAACCTCAGAAGCTTCCAGATCTTGGACGCTTTCTGATTCCTTGCACCATAGGCACTATGACCTTTGAAAAGGATATATATGATCTATGGTCAAGCATCAACCTCATGTCACCCTCTGTAATGGAGAAGTTGGGCATACTTGAGGTACAAGCTGCACACGTCTCTTTAAAGATGGCACACAACACAATGAAGAAGCCCTATATGGCTTAGTAGAGGATGTCTTGGTTAAAATTGAAAACTACTACATCCCTGCAAACTTCATTGTCTTGGACATAGGAAAGGATGAGGATGACTGTGTCATCCTTGGAAGACCTTTCCTAGCCACAACTAATGCTATCATTGATGTGGCTAAGGGAGAACTAATCCTAAAGTTAGGGAAGGGCCACATCTTATTTAAGATGCCTCACCCCAATTCTCCCTCTAAAAGAGAGATAATTGTGCAACACCTAGTGTGCCAACACTCTCTATTTGTGCAGAGCTCTGCAGAGCCCCAGACATTAATTCTAAGTTTGGTGTTGGGAAGCCCTCAACAAGCTCTAAGAACAAAGGTACTAAAAAGAAAGTACCTAAAGGCTGGAAGGACAAGAAAGTCCCAACTGAAGGCCTCTCACCTAGCATGAGAGTTGTCTTCACTAAGAAGCCATCTTTACCACATGCAGTGAATCGTGTCCTATCTCTAGAGCATGTAGAGCTCATTCATGAGAGGACAGGAAGAAAATTCACTGTCAGGGGTGAAAATCTGAGCCCCTACTCATCTCCTTAAGGACCTGAAGGTCAAGTTAGTGACTTTAAAAGAGCGCTTGTTGGGAGGCAACCCAACTTTACTCAACCTTATTTATTTTATTTTTATTTTTTTTTCTTTCAGTCTAGAGTCATGATCATGTTCACCAGTCAAGAGACAGAATTCACAGCAGTGAAAACAGAACACTCCAAGTGGAATGTCAAAGTTGAACGCCAGTGCAGAGATGCAAGAAATCTGGAATTCCCTAACCTCTTAGGACCAAGAGGTCCCACAGAAGCTCCACCTACCCCCACCTTCTTCTTTCCCAGTGATCATATTTGCTCGAGGACGAGCAAAACTCTTAAGTTTGGTGTTGCCAAAGCCTTGCTTTGTGACTTCTACCACTCTTAAGTATAGAAGAAGAGGATGGAGCAAACTAGAGAGCATGCACATAAGCCTATGCAGCCGCCTCAACAAAGACAAAGGAGTGACATAGAAGAGATCAAGCATTACATTAGATCCTTAAGGAGGAGTAGTAGCCATCATCATCCAGGTGGATTCATTCTCTTTATCTCCTTGTCTGTTATTTTTTTGTTTTCTGTTTTCTTGCTCTAGTTGCATGATCATTTACATTGATGTCTTTAAGTTGTAAAATGTTTCATATATCTCTCACCTTGCTTAAATAAATTTTTTTATTGAAAAGAATTGAGAGATGCATGAATTTCAAGTTTAAAATAAGATTAATTTAATTAGCTTGATGTGGTGTCATTTGCTTTTGTTTTCTAAATGAATGAAATAAATAGTGCATATTTGAAGTTGAAATTTATGAATGTTGGCTCTTGAAAGAATAAGAAAAAAGAAAAAAGTATTATTGATAATCTGAAATATCTAAAAATTGATTCTTGAAGCAAGAAAAAGCAGCAAAAAACAAAAGAAAAAAATTATATGCATGCGAAAAAGAAAGAAAAATAACAGAAAAAAGAAAAAAAAATAAAAAGCAGAAAAATCTATTACTGTCCAAAAGTGCAGGAAAAGGAGGGCAGATTGAAAAAGCCAATAACCCTTTAAACCAGAAGGCAAGGGTAAAAGGGCCCAAGGCTTTGAGCATCAATGGTTAGGAGGGCCAAAAGGAATAAAATCCTGGCCTAAGCGGCTCAATCTAAGCTGTCCCTAACCATATGCTTGGGGCGTGAAGGTATCAAGTGAAAAGCTTGAGACTAAGCGGTTAAAGTCGTGGTCCAAAGCAAAAAGAGTGTGCTTAAGAACTCTAGACACCTTTATCTGGGGACTCTAGCAAAGCTGAGTCACAATCTGAAAAAGTTCACCCAGTTAAAGTGTCTGTGGCATGAATGTGTCTGGTGGTAATACTGGAAAACAGAGTGCTTAGGGTCACGGCCAAGACTCAGAAAGCTGTGTTCAAGAATCAAAATAAGCTTAACTAAGAGAATCAATAATATCATCTGGATTCTAAGTTCCTAAAGATGCCAACATCTCTGAGTTTCAATGGATAGTGAAATGCCAAAACTATTCAGAAGCAAAAAGTTGCTAAGTCCCGCTCATCTGATTTTTAACTAAGCTTCATTTGAAACTTAGAAATTTATTGTATCTTAATTTTCTTTTTATCCTACAGTGTTTTTAGTTGCTTGGGGACAAGCAACGGTTTAAGTTTGATTTTGTGATGAGCGAATATTTTACACGCTTTTTGGCATCACTTTCATATAGTTTTTAGTAGTTTTTATTTAGTTTTTATTAAGTTTTTATAGGCTTTAGTGTTAAAATCACATTTTTGGATTCTACTATGAGCTTTTGTGTTTTTGGGCAATTTCAAGTATTTTCTGGCTGAAATTGTGGAGATGGAGCAGAAGTCTGATTCAGAGACTGATGAGCGGATATTTTATACGCTTTTTGGGGTTAATTTCATATAGTTTTTAGTATGTTTTAGTTAGTTTTTAGTTTATTTTCATTAGTTTCTAGGCAAAATTTATATTTCTGGACTTTACTATGAGTTTGTGTGTTTTTCTGTAATTTCAGGTATTTTCTGGCTGAAATTGAGGGAGCTGAGCAAAAATATGATTCGGCTGAAAAAGAACTACTGATGCTGTTGGATTCTGACCTCTCTGCACTCGGAATGGAATTTCTGGAGCTACAGGAGTCCAAATGGCGCGCTTCTAATTGCATTGGAAAGTAGACATCCAGGGCTTTCCAGCAATATATAATAGTCCATACTTTGCTTAAGGATAGATGACGTAAACTGGCGTTCAACGCCAGTTCCATGTTGCAGTCTGGCATCCAGCGCCAGAAACAAGTTACAAGTTGGAGTTCAACGCCAGAAACAGGTTACAACCTGGCGTTGAACGCCCAAAACAGCCCATGCACGTGAGAAGCTTAAGTCTCAGCCCCAGCACACACCAAGTGGGCCCCAGAAGTGGATTTCTGCACCATCTATCATAGTTTACTCATTTTCTGTAAACCTAGGTTACTAGTTTAGTATTTAAACAACTTTTAGAGATTTATTTTGTATCTCATGACATTTTAGATCTAAACTTTGTACCTTTTGACGGCATGAGTCTCTAAACTCCATTGTTGGGGGTGAGGAGCTCTGCTGTGTCTCGATGAACTAATGCAAGTATTTCTGTTTTCCATTCAAACATGCGTGTTCCTATCTAAGATATCCATTCGCACTTCAATATGAATGTGATGAACATGACAATCATCATCATTCCTCCACGAGCGCGTGCCTGACAACCACTTACGTTCCACTGTAGAATGAATGAATATCTCTTAGATCTCTTAACCGGAATATTCGTGGTATAAGCTAGATTGATGGCAGCATTCAAGAGAATCCGGAAAGTCTAAACCTTGTCTGTGGTATTCCGAGTAGGATTTAGGGATTGAATGACTGTGATAAGCTTCAAACTCGCGAGTGCTGGGCGTAGTGACAGACGCAAAAGGATAGTAAATCCTATTCCGGTACGATTGAGAACCTGCAGATGATTAGCCGTGCGGTGACAGCGCACTTGGACCCTTTTCACTGGAAGGATGGATGGTAGCCATTGACAACGGTAATCCACCAACACATAGCTTGCCATAGGAGGACATGCGTGCGTGAATCAGAAACAGAGGAAAGCAGAATTTCAGAAGACAAAGCATCTCCAAAACTCCAACATATTCTCCATCATTGCATACAAGTATAATTTGTGTTCTGCCCTTTTATTCCTTGCAATCAAATTGGATAAGTGAATTATTTTATTGTTTTCCTGACTAAGAGTTACAAGATAACCATAGATTGATTCAAGCCAACAATCTCCGTGGGATCGACCCTTACTCACGTAAGGTATTACTTGGACGACCCAGTGCACTTGCTGGTTAGTTGTGCGAATTTGTGAAGAACTGTGATTTCCAATTTCGTGCACCAAGTTTTTGGCGCCGTTGCCCGGGATTGTTTGAGTTTGGACAACTGACAGTTTATTTTGTTGCTTAGATTAGGAAAAATTTTTCTTTTTGGTTTAGAGTCTTTTATTATTTATACCTTGTTGAAACACTTTAAATTTATAGCTCAATTAGCTAGAGCGTGGTGCTTATGTTCTTAGTAATTGGCTATCCTATTTTTAAAATCTTTTTCAAAAATAATTTTTCTTTGAATAAATCTTGTGCCAAACTTTAAGTTTGGTGTTTTCTTGTTGATTTTTCTTTGTTTTTCGAAAATTTTAGTTTGGTTTTCTAAAAATTTTAAGTTTGGTGTTCTTTCTTCATGTTCTTGTGCTCTTGTGAGTCTTCAAAGTGTTCTTGAGTTTTCCTTGTGCCTTGATCTTAAAATTTTTAAGTTTGGTGTTCCTTGGTGTTTTCCCTCCAAAATTTTCGAAAACAAGAAGCATTAGAAAAAAAAAATTTTAAATCTTGTGCTATCTTATTGTTTTTCTCTCTCCTCTTTAAATTAAAAAATATCTTCTCTCTCTATTTTAAAGCAAATTTTCAAAATTTACCTTTAAAATTCAGATTTTTATTTCAAAATTTAAAACCTTTTTCAAAAATCATCATATCCTTTTCAAAATTTCCTAACCAAAACGGATGACACAGCTAAGGCTGGACATCCAAGGCTTTAAACAAGGAGATAATGAATCTCTTTATGATGCCTGGGAGAGATACAGAGAGATGCTACGAAAATGCCCCTCTGAAATATTTTCAGAGTGGTTCAGTTAGACATCTTCTACTATGGGCTTGCAGAAAGAGCTCAGATGTCTCTAGATTACTCAGCTGTTGGATCTATCCACATGAGAAAGACAATTGAAGAAGCTCAAGAGCTCATTGATACAGTTGCCAGAAATCAGCATCTGTACCTAAGCAGTGACGCTTCTATGAAAGAAGAGGTTAAAACAGTAACTGCTGAACTCAGTCCTGTAAAACAAGCGGCTGAATTCAATCAGCAATTGGACTTTCTAACAAAGCAGTTAGCCGAATTCAAGGATGGACTACAAGAGACAAGGATGGCTAATATAAATATGGAAGAACAATTGAAGCAAACAAAGCAGCAGCTGTCAAAACAAATAACAGAAGAATGCCAAGCAGTTCAATTAAGAAGTGGGAAGACATTAAATACCCCACCTCAAGGCAGCAAGAAGCCAAGAAATGAGCAAACCACCCAAAATCCACCTAAGGATAGTAAGAGCCCAGGGAAAAATAATTCTGGCGCTAAAACGCCAGAAATTGGGTGGAAGGCTAGCGCTGAACGCCCAGACCATGCTCAGGAATGGCGTTCAACGCCAGAAACAAGCAAGGATCTGGCGTTGAACGCCCAAAAGAAGCACAGTTCTAGCGTTCAGACGCCAGGAACAGATGAGGAGCTGGCGTCTAACGTCACTCCAGCTTCTAACTCTGGCACTCAATTGCCAGTGAGGGATCAGACACACACAAGTGCTGATGACAACCCATCTAAAAAGGCTTCTTCAACCACTTCTGTAGGAAATAAACCTACAGCAACTAAGGTTGAGGAATATAAAGCCAAGATACCTTATCCTCAAAAACTCCGCCAAGAGGAGCAGGATAAGCAATTTGCTCGCTTTGCAGATTATCTCAGGACTCTTGAAATAAAGATTCCATTTGCAGAGGCACTTGAGCAAATACCTTCTTATGCCAAGTTCATGAAAGAGATCTTGAGTCATAAGAAGGATTGGAGAGAAACTGAAAGAGTTCACCTCACTGAAGAATGCAGTGCAGTCATTCTGAAAAGCTTTCCTGAAAAGCTTAAAGACCCTAGGAGTTTTCTGATACCATGCACATTAGAAGATAATTGCACCAAGACAGCTTTATGTGATCTTGGGGCAAGCATCAACCTAATACCTGC
>NC_029790.2:113882147-113882401 GCF_000816755.2 Arachis ipaensis | reverse complement strand
ATTACTAGAGGTTGGGATTATTTATCCTATTTCTGATAGCCCCTGGGTGAGCCCTGTTCAAGTTGTCCCCAAAAAGGGAGGCATGACAGTGGTTCATAATGAAAAGAATGAACTCGTTCTTACAAGAACAGTTACAGGGTGGCGCATGTGTATTGACTACAGAAGGCTCAATACAGCCACTAGAAAGGATCATTTTCCTTTACCATTCATAGACTAGATGCTAGAAAGACTGGCAGGTCATGATTATTATTGCT
>NC_029790.2:113874164-113881180 GCF_000816755.2 Arachis ipaensis | reverse complement strand
TACTACTTGTGGGATGAACCCTATCTCTTCAAGAGATGTGCAGACGGAATAATCCGTAGGTGTGTGCCTAGAGAAGAAGCATAGAGGATCCTATGGCATTGCCATGGATCACAATATGGAGGCCATTTTGGAGGTGAGCGAACAGCCACCAAGGTCCTCCAATGTGGCTTCTATTGGCCCACACTCTATAGAGATTCCCGAGAGTTTGTACGTAACTGTGACAGTTGCCAAAGAGCTGGTAACCTGCCTCATGGTTACGCCATGCCTCAACAAGGAATCTTGGAAATTGAGTTGTTTGACGTATGGGGAATTGACTTCATGGGACCTTTCCCACCATCATACTCAAACACTTATATTCTGGTGGCAGTCGACTACGTATCAAAATGGGTAGAGGCCGTTGCCACACCCACCAATGATACTAAAACAGTGCTGAAGTTCCTCCAGAAATATATCTTCAGCAGGTTTGGGGTTCCTAGAGTACAAATCAGTGATGGGGGCACTCACTTCTGCAACAAACAGCTTTACTCTGTCATGGTCCGGTATGGGATTCGCCACAAGGTGGCAACTCCATATCATCCACAAACTAATGGGCAAGCTGAAGTCTCTAACAGAGAGCTAAAAAGAATCCTAGAACGGACTGTAAATACCCGTAGAAAGGATTGGGCAAGAAGCTTGGATGATGCTCTGTGGGCATACAGAACAGCATTCAAGACTCCTATAGGGACCTCTCCATACCAACTTGTATATGGTAAGGCATGTCACCCGCCCGTGGAACTGGAACATAAAGCCTACTGGGCAACCAGATTCCTGAACTTTGATGCCAAATTAGCTGGAGAAAAAAGATTGCTTCAGCTAAATGAGCTAGAGGAATTCAGATTCACTGCTTTCGAAAATGCCAAGCTTTATAAAGAGAAATAAAAAAAGTGGCATGACAGGAAGCTGTCATCTAGAATCTTTGAACCACGACAGAAGGTTCTGTTGTTTAACTCTAGACTCAGGCTATTCCCCGGGAAACTGAAATCCCGGTGGAGGGGACTATATGTGATTACAAGTGTATCACCATATGGTTATGTGGAACTTCAAGATATTGATTCTGATAAGAAGTTCATTGTTAATGGACAGAGAATCAAGCACTATCTTGAAGGCAATATTGAGCGAGAGTGCTCAAGGCTGAGGCTAGATTAAAAACTCAGCAAAGTCCAGCTAAAGACAATAAAGAAGCGTCTGCTGGGAGGCAACCCAGCCATGGGGCATCACTTCAAAACCACTTTGGAATCAAGGGAAGTTCTTAACTAAAGAACATTCAGACCATTATTACAAAATAATGGGTCTAAGATCAGTGATCCCAGAAGTTAGATTCGATCTGAAAGAAGACGAATATCCGGAGATCCAGGAGCAAATTCGAATCAGGAACTGGGAGATTCTGGCTAATCCTGAAACAAAAGTGGGAAGGAATATGGTCCAGGAGTTCTATGCTAATATGTGGCAAACAGACAAGCAAAGACTATCTGGATCTGCTCTCTATGACTATTGGACTTTTGTCAGAGGAAAGATTGTTCACAGTTTTTAGTATGTTTTAGTTAGTTTTTAGTTTATTTTCATTAGTTTCTAGGCAAAATTCATATTTTTGGACTTTACTATGAATTTGTATGTTTTTCTGTAATTTCAGGTATTTTCTGGTTGAAATTGAGGGAGCTGAGCAAAAATCTGATTCGGCTGAAAAAGGACTGCTGATGCTGTTGGATTCTAACCTCTCTGCACTCGGAATGGAATTTTTGGAGCTACAGGAGTCCAAATGGCACGCTTCCAATTGCGTTGGAAAGTAGACATCCAGGGCTTTCCAGCAATATATAATAGTCCATACTTTGCTTAAGGATAGACGACGTAAACTTGCGTTCAATGCCAGTTCCATGTTGCAGTCTGGCGTCCAGCGCCAGAAACAAGTTACAAGTTGGAGTTCAACGCCAGAAACAGGTTACAACCTGGCGTTGAACACCCAAAACAGCCCATGCACGTGAGAAGCTTAAGTCTCAGCCCCAGCACATACCAAGTAGGCCCCAGAAGTGGATTTCTGCACCATCTATCATAGTTTACTCATTTTCTGTAAACCTAGGTTACTAGTTTAGTATTTAAACAACTTTTAGAGATTTATTTTGTATCTCATGACATTTTAGATCTAAACTTTGTACCTTTTGACGTCATGAGTCTCTAAACTCCATTGTTGGGGGTGAGGAGCTCTGCTGTGTCTCGATGAACTAATGCAAGTATTTCTGTTTTCCATTCAAACATGCGTGTTCCTATCTAAGATATCCATTCGCACTTCAATATGAATGTGATGAACGTGACAATCATCATCATTCCTCCACGAACACGTGCCTGACAACCACTTACGATTTCCACTGTAGAATGAATGAATATCTCTTAGATCTCTTAACCGGAATCTTCGTGGTATAAGCTAGATTGATGGAAGCATTCAAGAGAATCCGGAAAGTCTAAACCTTGTCTGTGGTATTTTGAGTAGGATTTAGGGATTGAATGACTGTGATGAGCTTCAAACTCGCGAGTGCTGGGCATAGTGACAGACGCAAAAGGATAGTAAATCCTATTCCGGTACGATTGAGAACCTGCAGATGATTAGCCGTGCGGTGACAGCGCACCTGGACCCTTTTCACTGGAAGGATGGATGGTAGCCATTGACAACGGTGATCCACCAACACATAGCTTGCCATAGGAGGACATGCGTGCGTGAATCAGAAACAGAGGAAAGCAGAATTTCAGAAGACAAAGCATCTCCAAAACTCCAACATATTCTCCATCATTGCATACAAGTATAATTTGTGTTCTGCCCTTTTATTCCTTGCAATCAAATTGGATAAGTGAATTATTTTATTGTTTTCCTGACTAAGAGTTACAAAATAACCATAGATTGATTCAAGCCAACAATCTTCGTGGGATCGACCCTTACTCACGTAAGGTATTACTTGGACGACCCAGTGCACTTGCTGGTTAGTTGTGCGAATTTGTGAAGAACTGTGATTTCCAATTTCGTGCACCAGAGACAAAGGAAGCACTGCAGATGATGTCCAAATCTGACATGCTTGCATTCGGAGGAGCTTTTTTGGAGCTACAGAAGTCCAAATGGAGCGCTCATAACGGCTATGGAAATCTTACTTCCAGATCTTTCCAACAATATATAACAGTTCATACTTTGCTTCGGATTAGAAGGCCCAATACTGGCGTCCAACGCTAGTTTCCTGCCCCCTTCCAGGCGTCCAGCGCCCAAAGAGCAGAGCCCAACGTCCAAAGGCCCAGAGAGGATCTCATAGCACATGGATCTCATTAAAGCTCAGCCCAAACACTCACCAAGTAGGCCTCAGAAGTAGATTTTAGCACTAAATAGACTGTTTTACCCTTACTAGTCTTTTGTTTAGTATTTAACGGGATTAGATTCATGTTATTCACATACTTTTTCATATCATACACCTCCCGCTGAGGGAGGTCGGCCATATTCAATATGAGTTTCTAAACCTCCTAGGTTGAGGGGAGGAGCTCTGATGAGTCCTATGAATTAATAAAAGTACTATTTCTTCTTCTTCGATCCGTGTCTGATCTATCTCTAAGATGTATATTTCGATCTTCATCGTGGTGAACAGGACGATCTGACAAATTGGCTCTGTTCATCACATTAAGACGAACGTGCCTGACAAACACCCGCGTCTACTTGGGTTCGTATGAATACTTTGCCGGAAAGCATGAACCGACAGCTATGTTTATACATCTCTCAGACGGTTAATCCACGATTTCGTTGGAGACTTCTTGAGACACCAGTTCAGCCGATCTCCGGGGAGATTAAGGTTCCGTGGTATAGGCTAGAATCCATAGAAGCAGCGTTCTCTGATCTGGAAGATTCGACCTTGTCTGTGGCGCTTTGAGTAGGATTGCCAAGAGAACAATTTGCTAAGAGCTTCACCCTCCGTCAGATTGAATGACCATGGGCAATGGCATTCAACCTGTAGCAGAGGAGATCAAGGACCATTGGCGTGGCTGTGATCACTTACAACCTGCCATAGAAGAAGATTATTCACAAGCAAGGAAGACAGTAGTACTAGAGTTACTTCAGAAAGACAAAGCAACTGCAACTCTCAATCTAATCCTATCACTTATTCCTAATAGCTAATTTATATAACTCCTTCTGATTCTGCATGACTAAGATCTGCAAGACAACCATAGCTTGCTTCAAGCCACAATCCTTGTGGGATCGACCCTGACTCACTCAGGTATTACTTGGACGATCCAGTGCACTTGCTGGTACTGCTGCTGTTGTACGAAATAGTGTGGGTTTGCGTACACGCGCACCACTTGAGCATCTCCAAAATGTAGGTTCTTGTATTTTTTAAGAAGACGCTCATGAGTAATTAGAGAAGCTTCAGTCTCCCCTACGGTGAAGGCATCGGGTTTGGACGTAACCAGGATGATGTATAAAGTGTATTTCTCAGGAAGGCTAGCACACAAAACATCAATGTGCTCTTCATCAGTGAGATTGCAGCCAATGGCACGAAGAAAGTCTACCAAATCTTTGATATTGGCAATGTAGTCAGAGGCAGAGAAATTGTTTTTCTTGAGAGTCTGTAGTTGAGCCTTGTATTGCTTGATCTTTTTGCATGTTGAGACAGCAAAATATTCTTGGAGCTTGCTCCATACTTCATGAGCGAATTGGCAATGCACCATGTGACTTTTGAAGGAATCGTCGCTGGAAGAAAGAAATCAAGAAACTAGATAGTAATCAATAGTACGCCATTCGGTATATGCAGCGGAGATAGTGCCCGCAGCTTGTGCCTCAGAGGAATCAAATTGTGCAGGGACTTTTTCAGTAAGGAGATGATGTTGAAGCTTTTGCCCATGAATTGTAAACAAAGCCAATTGTTGCCATGTGATGAAATTCTTTTCAGTATGTTTATCTTGTAAGGGTACAAGAGCATTGAAGAACGAAACTCTCGCGCGATCTAGAATTTCCACAATTAAATTCACGTTGTAAGTATAGCTTCTAGACCGACGAGAATTCCTTTCTTACAAAAGTTTTGTTTGTCACTTAAGTAAACCCAATAAAATTGATAACCGAGTATTTAAACCTCGGGTCGTCTTCTCAAAGAATTGCAGGGAGGTATGACTTATTATTGGCTATGGAAAAGGTAGAATGTTGGGTTTTGAAAAGTTTGAACAAGGGAAACAATTTACAGGAATTAATAAATTAATATCTAATAAAACTCTTGGCAAGGCATAAAAATTCGGAAGTCCTATCCTAGTTACTCCTATGAGAATTGAAGTTAATCCCACTTAGTTAACCTTTATGAAAGCAAGGGAAAGTCAAGTGAACCAATTAGTTAGATTCCCAAGTCCTAGCCAACTCCTAAGGAAAGACTAGAGTTAGTGGAATTCCAGTCAATTAGCCGACATAACAATCAATCACGATAAGTTGATAACTCAAGAGCCTCCAGTTAATCAATTAAAGCCAAGAATATAAAAAGCTAAATAAGAATCATAAGTCTAAAATACCTCAATTGTATTAATGAAAGAAAATCAATCCACACATAAAGAGTTCATAAATTGAAGCAATAGAATAAATAAAAGGAAAACTAAACCTGGAATTGAGAAGTCACTGAAAGAAGAAATCCTAAATCCTAAATCCTAAGAGAGAGGAGAGAACCTCTCTCTCTAAAAACTACATCTAAAACCTAAAAATTGTGTGTATGTATGTTGTATGATGAATGGATGCATTCCCCACTTTATAGCCTCTAATCTGTGTTTTCCGGGCTGAAAATTGGGTAAAAAACAGCCCAGAAATCGCCTCCAGCGATTTCTGTTACGTTCAGGTCGCGGCAAGGTGACGCGGAAGTGTCGTCCACGCGTTTGCGTGGATTGCATTTCTGCCAGGTGACGCGTCCACGTGATCCACGCGTTCGCGTCGCCTGGCTTCGAGGCAGCTATGGCAAATTATATATCAAATCGAAGCCCCGGACGTTAGCTTTCCAACGCAACTGGAACCATCCCATTTGGACCTCTGTAGCTCAAGTTATGACCATTTGAGTGCGAAGAGGTCAGACTAGACAGCTTAGCAATTCCTTCAACTTCTTGTATTCCTTCCACTTTTGCATGCTTTCTTTCCATCCTCTGAGCCATTCCTGTCCTGTAATCTCTGAAAACACTTAACACACATATCAAGGCATCGGATGGTAATAAGAGAAGATTAAACATATCAAAATTAAGACCAAAGAAGCATGTTTTCAATCATAGCACAAAATCAGGAAGGAAAACGTAAACTCATGCAAATCATATGAATAAGTGTATAAAATGTTGATAAAATCCACTCAATTGAGCACAAGATAAACCATAAAATGGTGGTTTATCAAGCATCTTTTATGGTTGAGAATGTGACAAGAGCCATGAGAAAAAGAAGAATGAATGAAAGAAAGAAAAAAAAGATCTCCTGAATCAGTGACCTAGCTCGATGATACCATGTTGGTATAATGGACTCAAATGAGAACAAAGAGAAACTGTAATGAGAGTGATAGTGATTGATTATAGAATAATGAGTATATTACATGATGTGTGCAGAGCTATATCTTTTATACTCTCACAAGGCATGCAAGTCATGCACACTCACTAACAAACTCCCATATCAAACTCCAAATATATTCGTTACAGAACTCTCTTTCTCTCAACGACTAGCAGATATTCCTATAATTACATGTATGTTCTAGATTGCTCACTATCCTATGAGTTGGCTTCATTATTCTTCCTTTGACTTGTCAAACTTGATGTCTTGTACTAGAAATTTGCATTCATGTAGTTTTCATAATCTTCTCTTGCATTCATATAGTTTCTATAGCCTTCTAAGTTATGTTGCAACTTGGTTCTAATTCCAATTCAATTTGATTTCAAATTTTTTCAATGTTCTAGCATGTTGTATTTGTACTATTCTTGAATGTTCTTGATTTAATTATCTAACAATATGTAAA
>NC_029790.2:113863211-113873920 GCF_000816755.2 Arachis ipaensis | reverse complement strand
AAGTTTATAGGAATTATAAGAAGTTATATTATTATAAATACTATCTAAGTCATAATATAATAATCTCTTTCTAATTTTATTTTGATGTTATTAAATTTGTGTTCAAAAAGAAAAAATAACAATTTTATAGTTAATATTCATCAATAAATTAAACACTACAAATACATCATGCTATATATATGTTTTAACTACTGTAAATTTGTGTGTAATATATTAGTTGAAATACATATATAACATGATGAGTTTGTAGTATTTATTGATGAATATTAACTATAAAATAAAGCTCAATTAGCTTAATGTGAGATAAAAAAAGGTTACAATTTGTTAAGTAATATAAATCATTTGAATATATTGTTTATTTTTTAATTTAAAATTTTATATTATTAAAATTTAAAATTATTTTTTTAATTTATATATGCATTTAGATTTTGATATAAAATTTAAATATTTTCGTAAGATTTACATGTGAAAGTTATTTTTTTATAAATTGCTATAACATATCAATAATATTCCCTTTTATATAAATCACTGCATACACGGGTGGTTTTCTTTATTATGATCTTCTGGTAGACTTATATCACTACACAAACAAGGGTTTTCGCAACGGTCAAAAACCGTTGCCGTTGATTAAATAACCGTTCCTAAAATTTTAGGCAACGCTTTGGCAACGATTTTTGACCCGTGGTATATGCGACCGTTACCAATGCTCGTAGGCAACAGTTTTTTACCTAAGGCAACGGTAACAAAAAAACTGTTGCTTCAGTTACTAGCAAAGACAACGGTTTTGACGAGAAATTTTAAACAACGCTTTTGAACCGTTACTCGATAAGCAACGGTTTAGAACCGTTCTTATAAATGATCCAACAGTTTAATACCGTAACTAGATAGGCAACGGTTTTAAATTGTTGTAGTTATATTATTCACATAGCCAACGGTTTTAAAGCGTTACCGTTGGTGTCATTTTTCGGGAACGGTTTTAATACCATTGCCATTTTATAGTCATCTAAAACAACGGTAAAGCATTACCGTTGGTGTTGTTTTTCGGCAACGGTTTCAATACCATTGCCATTTTATAGTCATCTAAGACAACGGTTTTAAAGCGTTACCGTTGGAGTTGTGTTTTGGCAACGGTTTTAATACCATTGCCATTATGTAATCGTCTTTGACAACGGTTTTAACACCATTTTCTTTTGTAACTATTGACAACGATTTTTTTGTAATATATAATTTTTTATTTACAATAGTTTTCTCGTGAATGAAATTAATTTCAGTTTTTTTAATTATTTAGTGTCAATAAATAATATAAACTATTTGAATCAAGTCACTAAAGAAAAATAATTGAACATTTCCCATCAAATTTAACTTATAAAAATTGTTGTAAGATCCACAATATCATCTAATTTTGCAAAAAATATAATAACAAAAGAGAGTTGAAATAGCTAAGTAGCAAATAGTCATCATGTCCACAAGTTCATGACTTTTACTCTGTAACATTTGCTTTTAAAAATTTGACCTTAATCAAGTTCGATTTTCCCTTTAACATAGTTTTTCTGTAAACAAAAAAAAAATAAATCAAATATAAAACTACACATCTTTAATACTAATAATGTTAAATAAAAATGTTTGAGAGAGAGGACAAACATATATATCATAACATTCTTCTATTTGGATACACAAAACAATTAACTCAACATCATCATAATCAACCATTATTTAAGATATGATAACATATAGAAACTTTAACAACAAATAATACCTTTTCATGCGCATCATTGTTCGGATTGCCTAAAGTGCTTCCTAATTGAGCAGCTAATATATCAAGGTCTACTCCTGAGCTTTTTTGTTGCAGCATCATCTTAACAAGCGATTTTAGTTCATCTACTTCTTTTTGCATCACATCAACCTTACCCTCTAATGCTGCTTTCTCAGTTGCATGTTGCTGCTTAAGGGTGGCAATTTCTTTATTTTTCTTCAACAAAGTTGGTGTAGTAACTCTTCCGTGACATCGCACTCTCCCTGCTTTCTCTTTTCCAAATATGGATTGGAAAACTCTAATTGCTGATTCTTTAGACTTTTTATTCTCAGCTTGCAAATGTGCCTATGTTAATGTGAATAATAATAATAATAATAAAATAAGAGTAAGCACACAATTGGACTAAAAGCATATATCATTTGACAACATCAAAACAAATAATAGAGATTAAGAATAATGTCAAGATTCTTTAACTCAACGCAAGCATAAAAGTAACCACAAGTGATAGACAAATTGCCAAGACACAAGAAATCCATAACCTATTTTAACCAAATTAACTCCTAATACTTACAATGACATCCAGAGTGTCTTCATCCAATGATTTTTCCTTTGTGCTTTGGCGAGTCTCAACAAACATTTCTGCTTGAGTAGGTGGTTTATTATTTGCCTTAGAAGTAGCCTATAAGTCCAATTCAAATAGTATTTATATAGAGTTAAAAGGCACACCACACATACACATACAAATGCACAAAGAATAAAAAATTGTACCAATCTTGCACGTATCCTTGCAAAATTTATTGGTCCCTTTCGATGCCTAAATTTCTGTTGTGCCTTATTTTTCTTATTCTGCGCAGACATTTTCTACATAATAAGAGACAAGTATTATCAAAAAATCATCATATTTCACTCATATGTGTATATAATATAATTGCATAAACAATTACACTAAGTTTCACATGTCTTACCTTAACTTTCTCAGTTCTCCAATAAGCAATTAACTTGCGAAAATGACTCTCAGGTATGCTTTTAGGATGATTTTTCAGCATCTCATTAACACATTTGTATGGTAGAAAATGAGTTTGCTTTATTGTGATCTTATACCTTCTCCAGTTGTCATTGATACGAGCAAATACCATCCTCTTTCCTTCAGTTGGAATAATGAATTTAGCTTATAAAACACAAATATTATTTGCTAGTAAGAATAAAATACATGTGTACATTTCCAGCTAGTTTCTAAAAGAAACAAGACTAATATTCTCACTTGAACATATTCCCAAATGGCTTCTTTATCTTTAATCCCTTTCAATTTGTGTAAATTAATGGACAAAAATCTGAATTTTTTGCCACTGTGCCCAAAAATTTGCTCAAGTTGTTAACAGCTTCATCAGTAGGACCAATTGCCTCTCCTTCAATATCTAGAGTAATTTCTTCTCTATCTTCCAACTGTCTTGCATGAATCTTCAAGCATTGTGTAGGTCCTCGTATTTTTTTCACTGTTGTCTCTATACAAAGATACTAATTATATACCATCCCTCTTATTGATTTATAAGATATTTAATTGAAAAAAAAGAAGAAATTAAAGTAACCTTTTGAGTTGAATTTGGTCACAAAACAAAACTAAAGTAACAAATTACCAAATTCAATTCACAAATTGGAATTCAATTAACACACAAATTTTTAGAAATTTCGGCAGTATTCTGGCAGTAAATAGGACGTTTCTGAATTTAAACAAATAGCAAAATCAACCCATATGAACTCACTAAAATCAAATCAGCACTAATCAGGATCAATTTATATGAATTAAACGGCAGCAAGCGAAAATGGCAATCAGCAGCAATATAAAAATTAGCATAATAAGGCCATCATCATCATTGCTCAATCAAAACAAGGCATGAAATTAGCCATTAACAAGGATAAAGCAGCACTATACCAAGTCCTAATAGTAATGCAACAACCATCATTTGTCAATTAAAACAGCTCAGAAAACCATTCATTCCAGGCATCAGCAGCAACCAAAAAGTTCAACCTAAATCCACTACAATTCAGATAAAACTTCCTAACCACCTATAATCCACTAAGCAATTGAACCTTTGGGGCAGCTCTTATTGTGAACGTAGGACTTTAACCTACACAGATATCTCTCGATAGGGTACATCCACCTAAATTGAACTGGGCCATCCAACCTCAACTCGTTTACCAGATGAATATGTAAATGTAGCATTATATCAAAGAAACTAGGAGGAAATATTCTTTCCAATTGGCACAAAATTTCTCTAATATCTACTTCCAAATGATCTATTGTATCATTTTCAACAACTTTTTGGCACAAGGAACGAAAGAATGAACCAAGATAAATTAAAGGGCTAGCTACTTGATTCTGCATTGTGCATTTTATAGCTACTTGCAACAAATAATGCAACATAAAATGAGCATCATGACTTTTGTAGCCTGATATCTTTTTCTCAGCAACATGAACACACCGAGAAATATTTGAGGCACTACCAGATGGCAATTTTACTGACTTCAAAATATCACAAAAAATGGTTTTTTCTTGAGTAGTAAGGTTAAAACAAGCCTTAGCAATTTTTGCTTTCTTGCCACCATCTATCTCCTTTGGTTGAAGTTTTTTTCTTATGCCCATATCTTTGAGATTGTAACGAGTATTTGCATGATCTTTGGACTTTCCTGGAATGTCTAATAAAGTTCCAATTATGTTAT
This sequence comes from Arachis ipaensis, assembly GCF_000816755.2. Taxonomy (NCBI): domain Eukaryota; kingdom Viridiplantae; phylum Streptophyta; class Magnoliopsida; order Fabales; family Fabaceae; genus Arachis; species Arachis ipaensis. The sequence continues at coordinate 113,869,449 of NC_029790.2, read as the reverse complement.
CACATACGTTTTTCTCGATGTGCATAACATCAAGACAATGGCGCAATGTATTTTGCTTCCAATATGGCAACTCAAAGAAAATGGACCTTTTCTTCCATGGACCATCAATTTTATTTTTTTGCTTCTTTTCAAATACATTGTCAAAATCTTTCAAATCTTCAAACATTTGTTCCCCATTTAATAAAGCTGGTGAAGACCTTAATTCAACATCGCCATTGAAAGATCTTTTATCCATTCTATATGGATGATCCATAGCAAAAAATTTACGGTGATCCATGTAGCACATCTTCTGGCTATGTTTTAAATAACAAGAGGAGGTGTCATAATTACAGCAAGGACATGATAACTTTCCCTTTGTGCTCCAACCGGATAACATAGCATAAGCTGGAAAGTCACTTATGGTCCATAAAAGTGCTGCATGTAGTTGAAAAGTTTTATTCTTTAAAACCTCATATGTTTCCACTCTAACTTCCCATAAAACCTTCAATTCTTCAATTAATGGTTGAAGATACACATCAATACTTTTTCCAGGCGAACATGGTCCAGGGATGAGCAAAGACATCATGACATACTCTAGTTTCATGCAACTCCATGGAGGAAGATTGTATGCGACCAAAACTACCGGCCATGTACTATGGGAGGTGCTGATGGTTCTAAATGGATTAAATCCATCGCTAGCTAGCCCTAATCTTATGTTACGAGATTCTTTAGCAAAATCGGGATGAAGCCTGTCAAAGTCTTTCCATGATTGGCCATCAGCTGGGTGTCTTAACTTTCCATCATTTGAACGATGTTCATCGTGCCACCTTAATGATTCAGCTGTTTTTGAACACAGGAACAACTTCTTAAGCCTTGGAATCAAGGGAAAATGCCTCAAAACCTTTGTAGGCACAGGTTTTTTCTTCAACTTATCAACTTTTATATCTACCTCAACATTTTCTATGTACCTGGAAGCTCCACAAATTGGACAAAATTCATCATCTTCATATGTATCCCGGAACATAACACAATCATTGGGACAAGCATGAATTTTATTATAACCTAGTCCTAAATCTTTTACCATGGCCTTGATTTTATTGAAAGAATCAGGAATATTCAAATGAGGAATCGCTTCTTTCAGTAATTCAAGTAGAGCAGTAAAGGATGCGTTGCTCCAACCATTAAGAGTCTTCAAAAAATACAATCGGATAACGAATGATAATGTCGAAAATTTTTTACAGCCAGGATATAACTCTTGTTTTCCTTCTTCAAGCAAGTTATAAAACTTTTTTACATCTTCGTTTGGCCCATCACCATCTTTATCTCCTTCAAGCACATGCCGAAACGTCTCGTTTAGCAGCCCATGAATGTCGTCGACAAATCCTTCATGGACTTCAACCTCATCGGAATCACTATCCATGTGACTTATCCTTTCACCGTGATGAACCCACACAGTGTAACATTTTTGAAATCCCTTACTTATTAAATGATCATAAACTTCATCCCTTCGCCCCAACTAAAGTTATTACATATAGAACAAGGACAAAAAATTTCTTGTCCTTGTGGTCTACCTTTAGGAAAGGCAAAATCCAAAAATGAATTAACACCATGTTGGTAACCCTCGGTATGTCTTGGTAAACTAGTCCACCCTTTGTCCATTACTTTGTCAACTAAAATAAAAGACACGAACATATGTTTTAGACTAACTATAAGTGATTTTTTCAATCAAGAGCTTATTGCTTCTAAAGAATTTCTAGAAGTCAACCACACATGTTCAAAAGAGAACATCTCAACCAATCATGAGACTAGCAATTTGTATCTAACAAACTATGCAAGATAGCTTAAGCAATCAATTAATCAGTAAATATTCTTAACAATTAAATATTCAAACAAATTTAAAAAGATAATATATTAAATGATTTACCTGTAGTGTAGCTCAATGTCTAAGGTAGTCACAGCTACAGAGAGACCCGCTATTTGATTCCCTTTTTCTGGTTTTAAAGAGACAAACTACAACAGCAACAAAGAATAAAAATATAAGTAATTCATAACCAGATTTTTTAACAAAAAATTCACTTTTAAAATCAATTTTTAGAAATATTATTTTCAAAAGTGATATATAACTAAAAAATCAAACAGTACCCAATTATTATTAGCAATGGACTATGATAATTCAAATAGTTGCCGAGTAGCTAATGCTACCTATAAAAGATGTGCCAATAAGCCACAAACCACCACTGACAGATATATAATAATGAAAGTTACAAAGATAGAATAGAAGTCATGGAGTTCCACATACAAACATTTCCTAAACCTCCCTTTGAAATTTTTTAAATGAAAGAAATCATATGATGTGAATTGTTTTGGATTACAAAAAATTGTTTTCAACACTGCATCAGTGATATATAACTGAAAAATCAAACAGTACCCAACTAGCTAAAATTGGGTTAAAAAATTAAAACAAAAACCATAGCTAAGCTGCTAAGCATATCTCTATAATTTAATAGCACAATGAATCAAAAAAGAAAAAGAAAATAGTGTAACTGCATTGCATGCATATAGCAGTTGGTGGCACAGCAGAAGTGTCATACACATAGATTTTATATGCAAACCTACTAAAAAGCCATTGGATAGAGATACCAAATAACACAATTTAAATTCTAATTTATGAACATCAAATAATAGAATTATCAAAATCCAGTCTTTTAAGAAAACAAGACTTTTTAGCACCCACCCAAACAATACAGATCACAGTATGTGTTAAAAATTGCAACTGCCCAACATTATATAAATTTGCTTGTATTGCTACCCGAACAGGGTCACAACCACACACTGGTTGGCAATAGAGTTGCCTCAGTTATCCCAAAAGAAAATTTATGTACTAAAAAAACAGATAAGCAGTTAAGCACAATAGAAAGAAGAAAACTATTACTAACAGTTTAGATTTGTTTTCAATAATTAATTAGAGTAATCAACCACTTAACTGTATTTATGGAATTGATTCAGTTGACTCTAATAAGATTTTCTCACTATTGAGTTCGTTAAAAATTCTGCTTCTTTTATGTAAGAGTCAAAAAATCTGTTAGAACCAACTGAACCAATCTCATGAACACGATTAAGCTATTGAATACTTCAATTAATTAAAAACAAATTTAAAGCACTAGGCATGTGTCACATCCTCCTGTACAGTACTACCAGAAACTAGTTTTTGCCATCTCTATGCGAATGATGTCCTATTTTTGGAGTATTTAAAATTCTCAGTTCACAAGTACACAGTCCGAATTCAAACCAGAATAGAAACTCAGTCAACATTCAACACTCATCTTGCTTATGTTCACAAACATCACCACTTTTCTTTCTTCTTCTTAAATCCAACAAAAATACCCAACAGCCAATCAAGCCCTAACTATTACTAGCAGTTAAGCAGAATAGAAAGAAGGAAACTATTACTAATAGTTTATATTTGTTTTCAATAATTAATTAGAGTAATCAACCACTTAACTGTAATTATGGAATTGATTCAGTTGACTCTAATAAGATTTTCTCACTATTGAGTTCGTTAAAAATTCTACTTCTTTTATGTAAGAGTAGAAAAACCTATTAGAACCAACTGAACCAATCTCATGAACACGATTAAGCTATTGAATACTTCAATTAATTAAAAACAAATTTAAAGCACTACGCATGTGTCACATCCTCCTGTACAGTACTAACAGAAAGTAGTTTTTGCCATCTCTATGCGAATGATGTCCTATTTTTGGAGTATTTGAAATTCTCAGTTCACAAGTACACAGTCAAAATTCAAACTAGAATAGAAACTCAGTCAACATTCAATACTCATCTTGCTCATATTCACAAACATCACCACTTTCCTTTCTTCTTCTTAAATCTAACAAAAATACCCAACAGCCAATCAAGCCCTAACTAAGCAACAGAAAATTAGAGAAGAACACTTACCACATATGACAACCCACAAATGGCCGATGCAGTGAAGCAGCAACAGCAAAGTAGAAGCAGCAAAGCACAACCCAGTGAAGCAGAAGCAGCGAAGCAGAATAGGGGAGAAGTAGCGAAGCAGAAGAAAAACAGGGGAGACGCAAGGACGCCGTGGAGAACAGAGAAGCACTGAAGCCGCGGAGAGGGGAGAAGCAGTGACGCCACGGAGAGGAGATACTCAACGACGCCGGAAAGGAGGAGGCAACGACGATTTTGGGAAGGACGCAGCGACGATGATGGTGCGACGATGGTGAGTTGCGATTTAGGGCTTCCTGGTGACTTGCGATGATGGTGCGATTTTGGGCTTCCTGGTGAGCTGCAGTTCGATGACTCTTTGATTCTAAAGGCGTGGGTTAGGGTTGATGCTACGGTGGAGGGAGCAAGAGCGTTCTTCGCGGTTTCGAAGAGAAGAGGAAGAGTCTGATTAAGGGCTTTCTTATTTGCTATGCTTATTAGTGAGAAATAATTAATAAACAATACATATATAATATATTTATTCTAAAATTATTTTAATTTTATTTTTTTATATTAATATTTGTTATATATTTATAATAAAAATAAATACATAATTATTTTAAATTATTTTTATTGGTATTATTTAATTTGTATAATTATTTAAATAATATTAGAAAATGGTTATTTCATAAACAATTGTTGTAATGGTTGTAAAACCGTTCTTTAAAATAGTCAAAGAGAACAATTTTATTTTGTTACTATAGCGTAATGAAAAAATGAACTTCAACAGCAACACTGTAAAAATTGTTGTCTAAGACCATCTAATAGAACGGTTTTAAAGTGTAGCATTTCGACAACGGTTTTAATGCATTTCTTTTGTACAATTCTTTAAAAAAAAAAAACCGTTGCTTAAAAATAAATCATGGTAACGGTTATAAAACCGTTCTTTAAAATAGTCAAAGAGAACGGTTTTAATTTGTTGCTATAAAATAATGAAAAATTAAATTCAACAGTAACACTACAAAAAACTGTTGTCTAGAACTATCTAAGAAAATGGTTTTAAAACGTTGCAAAATTTAGCGTTGCTAAAGACCATATTTATTGTAGTGATATTTAGTACTATTTTTAAATACTCTCTATCTCTAACAAAAATATATATTTTTTTTCCACACTTTAAATACTCAACTTTCAAAATTTACATAACACTCTCTATCACATTCTAATTCACTCTTATAAAAAATAATTTGTTAGTACTTTCACTAACTTGCTCAAATCATTCACCAAAATTTTTATATACAGTACTCATACTCCGCGAATGAAAAAATATTATTGATAGAAAAAAAGGATGTATTTCTTATATACTAGAAGAAAAAAATGACCTGCTGCATGGACAATCACCCTCCGCATCTCGCAATCCAGAAAAAGCATTAGAGAACATGGGTACTTGACCAGGTATGGTTCAAGAACATCTTGCAATAGACGACATTGTAGTATCATTTTGTGTTAATGACAAAAAACACAATTCACCATATATTTTATCACTATTCCATTCACTTACACCACACCAACAATAAATCCATATAATAAATAATTCCTCCTCAGGTGAATCCTTTCAATTATTTTGTGAGAATTATAACATTCTAATTATAGAGTTTGACGTGCTTAAGTCATGACACCAATTCTCAATTAGAGTATTTTTATTTTATTTGTATTTTCTTTAAAAAAATAGTTAATTGTAAAAACGATTATTCTAATAGTGTTAGTAGCGGTGTTCTATATAATAAATTATGGCTATGAAGACGTTTAGTAACTACATGATTCTTATTAGATATTATGTATATAAAGAATAATGTTAGGCAACTAATTCTTTTTAGTCAGTATCAATTAATTTTTTTAAAATTATTTTATTTAATTTAATATTTATAATTTTATGTATATAATATTTTAAATTATATATTTATTGTATTTAATATTATGTATTTATTTAAAAATAATTAATAAATATAAAATAAAACAATTTTAGATTAATTTGTGCTGATTTTTATTGTTTTTAAAATATTTTCGATACAAAAATACGAGCTAATAGAAACCTCGTCACCCTCTCTCGTCACACACATTAAATTTATATCATTGTTTCATTAACGATAAATCCAAGTCAAAATCCGTTGAGATATATAATATACAATTCCGTTATGTTACTAACAGCATTTTTGTCAACTCTTATTTATAATTGTGTTTAATGGAAGTGTCTTTATATATGTGTCTAATAAAACTATCTTTTTTATGACTGTATCTAATAAAAGTGTAC
>NC_029790.2:113845628-113863069 GCF_000816755.2 Arachis ipaensis | reverse complement strand
AACTTTACTCTTCATTTTCATCATTAAAGTAATTGGTTAAAAAAAAGCCAAAAATATGAAATGGAGACTGTGAAAGAAAGCAACAATAAAAAAGGGTGACACCGCTACGATGAAGTCGAGGCTACGGTGGTGATGGATAATCGAACTATGCCAGTGAAGACGACACACTCTCTTTTCCACCACTACCATCATCATCACTCTCTTCGCACCCATTAAAACTCATTTTTTGTTCTGTAAACTTGCCTCCATAAATAGTCTCCCAAAAAAATGAAAAAATGAGCCGCCGAAAGGAAAGGCGGTGGTCCCAAGAAGAAGACAGTCTCAAGGTCCATCAAAGCCAGTCTCCAATTTTCTATCGGAAGGATCGGATGCTACTTGAAGAAAGGTCGTTACTCTGAGCACGTGGAAATTGGTATTCCGATTTACCTCACTACAAGAAAATTACTTATTCAGCAATACTTTTTTTAAACCACAGTTAAAAAGGGTAGCCTATTCAAAGAATAGGCTATACTTTTCTATGTGTTACATTTTTATGTAAAATAGAAAACATAATTATGACATCACTTGAAAAGTGTCTCCTTAAATAATAAAAAGATCATTTATAAAACGTAGCCTTATCTTAATGTCAATGAATACACATTTTTCACAAAAGACAACACTTTTTAAGGGTAATCTAATATTTATGTTTTTGGTGGCTTCACAAACGTCCTCTAATATCAAACGCACCAATCACAAAACTCAATGTTTTTCTTTTTCATTTTCACGCTGAGAGTGTGCTTTCTTTTGTTTTCACGCTGAGAAAAAAAACTTATGTGTCTCCTTTGATTTCACAAACCCGCACTGCTCATTACCGTCATCTCTTATTCACCGTCGCCGCTCATCACCTCGGTCACTAGGTAAGCATTCTCTTCCCCGCTCTGTTCTTCACCGTCCTATTTTTCTTGCTCATTCGTTCTCTCACCCGCTTTCTTCTTTACCAGTGTCGAAGAAGGTGCGTGTGGCTGTGCTAATAATGATAAACAACAATGGCTAATGGTATGTATCAATTTTCAGTTGGTTCTATGAAATTTGGGAGGTTTTGGGTTCAATTTAGTATTTTTAATTAGGGGTTTTAACTTCTAAATTTCTATTGTTTCTGAATTTTAGATTATAGACTGATAATTAGGGGTTTTAACTTCTGAATCTCTATTTTCTCATAATTATTCAGGTTAATCCAAGGGATGATAATGAAGATTAAGATGCTTATCATGATGGTTTATTGATAAATATGGAGTATTGGAATTTGAAAAATAGTTTATTATATTTTGGCTTGAAAATACTATGGTTTATTGACAATGGATTTAATTAGAAGATAGTTATATAAGATACAATATATTTTGATTTTTTGTAGTTTATTAGTAATAAATTCTAAGTTGTCTCATGTATATTTTGATATAGGTATGTTTATTTTAGTGTGCGATGTATGAATTTTCAAAATTATGATCATCCCAATACTTTTTTGGTTCATTATAAATTAAATATATTTTGTTTAAGGATAATTTTTATTATTTAAAGAACATTGTATAGTATTATTATATATTTATTTTTATTTTATAATATTAAATATTAGTTTTTAGAAAAGAAAATTATGAGATTATAATATTATATATTAAAAGTGAGGGACATAAGGCTACGTTTATATAGAGTAGTTATAGGTATACAATGTTTCTAAAGTGATGCAGTAGCAAAGATAAGTGTAGCCTATTTTTTTGAATTTTAGTAAGCATGTGTGATGGAAAGCGTAGCCTTTGGTTCTCAAGCACATCACTTGAAAAATGCACCCTATTCTGAACACCAAAAGCATAGCTTTTGATATAGAAAATCGTAGTCTTTGAGAATAGGCAACGCCCGAATAAATATCCTCACTAAATCGTCTCCAAAGCCAAAAAAGCACAGCCTTTGTCAAAGACATAATTTTTTTTTTAATTTTTAGCTACACTTTTCAAGAATAGCTGAATGGGTGATTTTCTTGTAGTACTTCTTCATCGCCATTTTAGAATACCTATCCGCTGAGGTGTCTAATCTAAAAATAATAATGAGCTATAATTATTTCTTAGATCTTCGATTATTTTTATTATTACATGACTTGTCAATTTTTAGGGTTTGAAATTGAATTTGGAAAATTTAACATCGAATTCATTGTTATTATAAGTGTTGGAGTTGGTTGAGAATGATGTTATTATTAGGTTGTTTGTTTTGGATTTTTTTATTTTTCATAATGCTAAGTTTTTTTTTAATTTATTTTTCATGTGTATATAGTGAAAGTTTTGAATCTTGATGATGTTCTTTTGGCTACTCCAACGACACCATTATTGCCATCTCTCGGCCACTGAGATCAAATGAATCCTATAATGTGGAGTTTTATGTCAAATTAGTAAATTCATACTACATAATTTGTTTTAATGTTTAATGTTAGTAAGGATTTAGTTACAAAAATTGATATGGTATAGAAACTCAATTAAAAAAAATTATAAGAACCTAATTGAAAATTTGGTAAAACTATAGAGACATGCGAAGTAATTAAACTCTATTCTAATTATCTACTAATAAATACTATTTAGATAAAGAGAGATGCATAGTATTGTAATCAATATATATCTTTTTTTCCATCAATAGAGAACTAAGACACTCTCTCCATCACAAGACCATAATTTACTTCAGTCACTGCGACCACCTTGATCTATATCTAAAAATACTAGGAGAACAAGATGGATGAGAATCACAAGGATTTTCAGTCAGGTAAATAAAAAATAAATGCTAAATAAGGAACATAAATCCATAAGCATCCTAAAGCCCACTCAAGGTCCATAAACACCTAGAACCCACCTAATCCATCAATAATATCATATTAATTCCTCTTACACCAACCTGTCCCTGGATTTATATTAGGTCCTAGTCCAGCCTAACCTCCAAATTTCTCCAGTCAACCACAAATAACATAAAATACAATATAAGAACATTGCACATATATCCACATAATTAATATTAGAATATAATTAGGATTAATTAAGATCAGCTAGTATCATTTATATTTATATAACATATTTGTGTATTTATTGTAGGATTTTGCACTTTTATTGTTTTAATTTTTCTAGCACTTATATATACCCTTGTACATTGTACCTTTGGACATACATTCAATAATACATTCTTCAAATTACTCTCTTATTTCTAACATGGTATCAAGAGCATAGGTTATTTTTCTATAGAAATTAGTCCATAGCCCTTTTGTTTTTCTCTTCCGGCAGTGTTCTTTATTCTTGATTTTCGTTTCTTTCCCGACGCTTTGGTTTGTCACTACCCTTATTGTCGTCTTCTCGTCGTCACGAGTTCAATGAGTCCAGAACCGTCGCCAAAAACCATCCGACGCGCCACTACAAGTCCTTGCCGCCACCAGTGTTGTTGTCCTTTCCAGATTCATCCCGCGCCATCAAATTAGGCCCCTAATCAATGGCCCAGACGCCGTGCACATGTCGCGCCTGCACCGGTCCATGCTCAACCTGCAATTGTATCCGACCCGACCCGCTGGACCCGTGCTTGGACCCGATCCGACATGTCTGGTTGACCCGCGTGCTCTGATTCAGCGTTGACAAGGTTCCTTCCTCTGTTCAGACACTGCCACATGTCCTTCCTTGGCTGACGCAGCTGCTGACGTCGCTGCTGATGTGGCAGCTAACGTGGTAGACAGTGAGACCCTCTCTAAAAATTTTTTGTGAGTTCTTTCCGATTCTGCCAAGATAGAAAAGGTAAATTCTATCGAAACTGTAACCGTTCTGGGCACCTCTTCTTAGACTATCCTTCTATTGAATGTCTCAAATACCAACAGAAAAGTCACATTAGCTACAATTGTCCACACCTGTTCTGCCATTATTGCAAGTTCTTAGAATATTTAATTACTGTCTGTCCTACTCGCCCACCACGTTCTGATCAACTCAAGTATTATTCTTGTCCCAACTTTTCCAAGAATGTGTTTGCTTCTGCTGTTGTTGCTACTACTGAATCTACCAACTCTTCTCCTCTCAACCCGTCTCTTGTCTCTCTATCTGATATTGCATCTCTTTTTAAGCATCTTTTCTCCCTTTCTAGTAATACTCCTGCTGCTTTTTCAACTCTTCCAGTTAATTCTAAATGGTATTTTGATTCCAGTTGCTTTCATCACATGTCTCCTTTACATCATCTTTTCTTGTCTTTGTCTACCACTACAAATGCACTTTCTGTCAATACTGCTGATGGTTCCCTCTTGCACGCGACACACAAGGGTTCTATTTTCCAGTCAACTCTTAATCTCCCTGATACTTATTATATCCCAAAATTGAACTTTAATCTTATTTCTGTTGGTCAACTTGTTGATCTCAGTTTTGATGTTACTTTTTCCATTTCTGATTGTTGTGTACTGGATGGTCGGATGGGACAAATCATCGGGACTGGACGTAAGGTCAGAAGTCTGTTTGAACTTGAGAATCTTCATATTCCTCCTTTGTCAAATCTCTGTGCTGCTTCTTCTCCATCTACCCTTCACTTCTGGCATCAGTGTCTTGCACACAACTCCTTAGGAAAATTGTGTTTTCTTGTGTCTGAGGGTGTTTTGGGTCAGGTTAATAAAGAGTCTTTTGATTACATTTCTTGTTAAACTACCAAACAACCTACTTTATCTTTTCACAATAATTCATCTCTTGCTTGCTCTCCTTTTGATCTTATCCACTCTGATGTTCGGGGCGCCGCTCCCATCGCTTCTATGGGAGGGACTCGATATTTTGTCATTTTTATTGATGATTATTCACACTTTACTGGGGTTTATTTGATGACTAATTGCCATGAGCTACCTCAGATTTATATTAACTTTACCACTATGATTAAAACTCAATTTTTCCAAGATCATTAAAGTTTTTGGTTGTGTCTGTTTTGTTCTTCTTCAGCCTCATGAACATAGCAAACTTGAACCTCGGACTCACATGTGTTGTTTCTTTGGTTATGGCACTGAACACAAGGGTTATCATTGTTAGGATCCTCTCTTTGGATGTATTTATATATCTCTTCATGTTGTATTATGAGAGCATCACAAGTTTTCAAGGTTCTCCTTATTTGTGTCCATTCCTCGTACTCAATCACCATTTTTCACTAAACCCAATGTTGATCTTTTTCCTAGTGATGATTCTATAGGTTCTATCTCGACTTAACCTCTACAGTCTCCTACTCTTCTGCCTTCTCCATCTCCCGATGATTCCAGACTGGACGATGATTCTGCTCCCGCTGTCATGCCTTCTCCCCCCACTCGTTCTTCTAGGATAAGAAATTTACTTTTTTATCTTCTTGATTATCATTATTTTTCTACTATTCTTCATCATCATAAACCTAAGTCATTCTGAGAAGCCTCCACAAATCCAAGTTGGTAACAAGCAATATAGGAAGAAATCTAGGTACTTGAAAAAGCACACACTTGGGACTTAGTTGATCCTTCTTCTGATCAAGAAGTTATGGGTAGTAGATGGGTATACAAGATCAAGACTCGCTCTGATGGTTCTATTAACCGTTATAAGGCATGATTGGTTGCTCAAGGTTGTACGCAAGAGTATGGTATTGATTATGAAGAGACTTTTGCTCCTGTTGCTTGTCTCACATCTGATCGAGCTCTTCTTGCCATTTCTGCAGTAAAAAATGGTCTCTCAGTCAGATGGATGTGAAGAATGCTTTTCTTAATGGGAATTTGAAAAAGAAGTTCTATATAAAACCACCTTTAGGTTATCCTTGTCCTTCTAGCGAAGTACGTCTCTTTCGCAAGGCACTTTATGGTCTTAAGCAAGCTCCTCATGAATGGTTTAACAAGTTTAGCACCACTATATGCAATCTCGGTTTCACTTGCAGCCCTTGTGAGAATGCTCTCTTTATTCATAAAAGTGAACGTGGAATTGTTCTTCTACTTTTGTATGTTGATGACATGATCATTACTTGAGATGATGTTGATGGTATCTCTGATCTCAAAGCCTCCATTCACCATACTTTTGAGATGAAAGATCTTGGTTCTCTTAGTTATTTTCTTGGTTTAGAGGTCATATCCACAGATGATTGTATCTATCTCTCTCAAGCTAAGTATGCTTCAGATCTTCTTGCTCGTGCCGGGATTACAGATAATTGCACTGAATCTACTTCTCTTGAGCCTAATGTTTGATTTACCCCTATCGATTGCACTATTTTGGATAATCCTACTCTTTATCGATAGTTAGTTGGAGGTCTCGTCTACTTGACTGTCACACACCCAGGCATCGCTTATCCAGTCCATGTTCTTAGCCAGTTGTTGCAGCTCATCGTATTACTCACTATGCAGTTGTTCTTTGCATTCTTCGCTCTATCAAAGGCATGCTGTTTCATGGGCTTCACTTTTTTGCCCATTTATCTTTATTCCTTCAGGCGTACTCAGATGCTATTTGGGCTGATGATCCTGCTGATCATCGTTCTACTACTGGTTATTGTTTATTTCTTGGTGACTCTCTTATTTCCTGGCAAGCCAAGAAACAAACGTTCACTGCTCACTCAAGCATAGAAGCTGAATAGTGAATACCGTGCTCTCGCTGACACCACTGTTGAGGTTGTCTCGATTCGTTGGCTTCTCGAAGACTTGGGTGCTCTTCACTCGTCCCTGACTGATATTTTTTGTGACAACCGCAGTGTTTTTTATATTGTCTATAATGATGTTTTTCATGAGCGCACCAAATATATTGAGATTGATTGTCACTTTGTTCAGCAACGTCTCCTTATTGATGTTATTCGTCTTATAGCTGTTGGAACTCCGGATCAGAATATAGATATTGACGAACTGAATTTCTGCTAGTAAAGAATTTTGCAATTAAATTCTCGTTGAAAGTATAGCTTCTAAACCAACAGAGAATCCTTTCGTACAAAAGTTTTGGTTGTCACAAGTAACAAACCCCTAATAAAATTGATAACCGAAGTATTTAAACCTCGGGTCGTCTCTCAAGTAATTGCAGGGAAGTATGATTTATTATTGGTTATGGAAAAAGGTATATTTTTTGGTTTTTGAAATAGGAAACAAGAAAATAAATTAACAATAAAGTAAATCAATTATCATGAAAACCATTGCAAGGTATAAGAACTGGAAATCCATCCTAGTTATCCTTATCAGGTGTGATGAGAATTGTTTATTGTTCCCACTTAGTTAACCTTTACTAAATAAAGGAAAGTCAAGTGGACTAATCAATTTGATTCCTTAAGTCCTAGTCAACTCCCAAGGAAAGACTAGCTTTAGAGGGATCCAAATCAATCAACAAATTCTAATTTTCAATCAACAGCTGAGTTTGATAACTCAAGTGTCACCAATTATTCAACCAAAGCAAAGGAGGGAAAATCTATATTAAATCAAAAGCATCAATAACATAAACTTGAAGAAAGCATTCATAAATCTGAAATACCTCAAATTGTATTAAATAAATAAATTAAATCTAACATGGAGAATTCATAAATCAAATTGGGAAAATAAATAAACTAAAGTAATAGAATAAATAAAAGTAGAAGAGAACATAAATTAAAGGAACATTGAACCTGGAATGGAGAAGGAACAATCCTAAAACCTAAGAGAGAGGAGAGAGCCTCTCTCTCTAGAAAACTACATCTAAAAACCTAAAATTATGAATATGAGAAGTTATATTTATGAATGAATGGATTCCCCCACTTTATAGCCTCTAATCTGTGTTTTCTGGACCGAAAACTAGGTCAGAAACAGCCCAAAAATCGCCCCCAGCGATCGCGCATGTTACGCGTACGCGTCAGTCACGCGCACGCGTCGCTGCAAATTTCTCCAGATCGCGCGCTCACGTGAGCCATGCGTGCGCGTCGATGCTCGCTAATTATCTCCTTAGTTTCTTGTGTTCCTTCCATTTTTGCAAGGTTCCTCTCCATTCTCTAAACCATTCCTGCCCTATGAAGCCTGAAACACTTAACACACTAATCACGGCATCGAATGGTAGAAAGGAGAATTAAAATACACAAATTAAATATCTCTAGGAAGCAAGTTTTCAACTATAGAACAAAACTAGGAAGGATTTGTAAAACCATGCAATTATTATGAATAAGTGGGTGAAGACTTGATAAAAACCACTCAAATGAGCACAAGATAAACCATAAAATAGTGGTTTATCAATCTCCCCACACTTAAACATTAGCATGTCCTCATGCTAAGCTCAAGAGAAGCTAAAGAGTGAAGAGGAATGGTAGAAAGTATGAAATACAACCTATTTATATGAATGCAACTAAATGCAAAATGCTTTCATCTACTTGGTTAAAAGTAAACAAATCTTTTAAGAACAAATATGAACTGGATTTCACTAATTCAAATCACAAAATAAAGTACAAGTAAACTTGCAGAAGAAAATAGTTCATGAAAGCCGGGAACAAAGAATCGAGCATCGAACCCTCACTGGAAGTGTATGCACTCTAATCGCTCAGGTGTTTAAGGTTCGACTCTCTCAATTCTCTACTAACCTTGCTTTCTAAGGCTTGCTTTTCTTCTACCACTCAACACTAATTTGATGCACAAAATACACATATCAAGAGGTCTTTTAAGGGTTATAATGGGGTTAAGGTCAAGGTAGGATTGTATTTCGCCAAGTGGACTAAAATTCGAATCCTTAATTAACTTAAACTTTTCCCCCCTAACTTAAGACAATCCATGTAATCACAATACAAAATAAAACTATCCATTAACCATGTTTTCCACATATTCATGCATCCTGATTCGAGTACAGTACATATGCATTGCTATCACCATTTACTTTGGGGCATTTTGTCCCCTTTTATTATTTGCTCTTTTTTTACTTTATTTTATTTTTTTAATTTTCTCAATGCATATGATTAAATTATTGAATGCATGAACATGTCCTAAACATTTCTTTCACATTTTCATAAAGATATACAACACCCAATTCTTAAACCAAACGTTTCCAAACCCACTTTTCCCCACACTTAATTCATGAGCACTCTCACTAGTCTAAGCTAACCAAGGATTCAAATTAAGGACATTATTGTTTTTCGCTTAGAGTTATTGATGAGTTAAAGTAAAGAACAAAGGGGTATAATAGGCTCAACATTGGTTTGCAAAGGATAATGAAAGGGCAAGGCCATATGGGTATGTAAGCATAGTGAAACAAAGGCGTCAATCATATAAGTGCATACATCAAACAATAGAAATATAGAATTAAGCAAGACAAAGATCACAATTTTAGAGAGAACAACACACGCCAAAAATAAAATATTGGTTGATAAAATGCAACCAATCAAATAAGCTCAAAAATCTCACAGGTTTTGTGTGTTTGAGCTCTAAACCATGTTCCAAAATAATATTTCTTCAAACAAGTTCAATAAAAATTTTAATTCAAATTAGTGGAATGCTATAAAAAGTTTCTTGAAAAAAAAATATTACTTTAACCAAGTGGTGGTAAAATATGCACAAAATCAAACAAATATGCAATCAAACATGCAAATGCAACAATGAACTAATAAAGAAAATAAGACATTGGGGTTGAGAAGAAAATAACTAACCCATGGAGATCGGTATCGACCTCCCCACACTTAAAGATTGCACCGTCCTCGGTGCATGCTAAGATGTACAGGTGGATGGGTGGCTCCAACTGACGCTTTTCTCCAAAGATTGTGCAGATGGAACTTGTCTGTTTCTCCATATAGAAGTTTTTCCTGTCCCTTCTCGGTGGCCATCCTGAAAGAAGAGAAAAAAGAAGAAAAGTAATCCAGAAATAAAGATAAGAAAATAAATAAAATATGGTTGAGTTAATGCCATATAATGAGGGTTCCAACTACATAGTAGCTACAACATGCAAGTGAGAAAATAATAGAAGCAAATGGCATATCAATAGTGCAAGAATTGCAACAATGGGGGAGAGGGTGTGGGTAATGCAAGAAAGTATAAGTGCATATCAATACAAATGGAATGCAAGTATCATAAAAGAATAGCATTGATTTATGAATAATAATACCCAATCAGAATAAAACAAGTCATGAAGCACCAAAAGAAAGCAAGAGAGATGCAACAGTGGAATAAGGACATTTAACACCAATAGAAAAATAATAAACATATAAAAGAAAATAAAAACATGCATACAGTTAAAATGCAATGAATGAAAGAATGTAAATGTAATGAGGAAAAAAATGAGAAGGAAGAGGGAGGAGATGAAAGTAGGAAAGAAGGAGGAAAGAATGAGAAAGGAAAGAGAAAAGGAGAAGAATGGAATCTGCGAAGCGACGCGTAAGCGTCGCCCACGCGTACACGTGGGTATGCAAAAGAAGAGGCGACGCGTAAGCGTCGTCCACGCTTATGCGTGGGTGAGCAAGAATCCTAGTGACGCGTAAGAGTCGGTCATGCGTACGCGTGACCACTGGTTGTGCTAAACGCACAATACCAGCACCAAGGTAGCACAATTCTCGACCAAATCACCCATTGACGCCGATCTGGCGATCGACGCGTACGCGTCGCTGACGCTTACGCGTGGGGTGACTAAAATACGGGTGACGCACACGCGTCGCCCACGCGTACATGTGGGTTGGCTCGTGCGCAAGGCACCCTTCTTGCACAGCTCCCGCGTAACTTTCTGTAAGGTTTAGCGTCGCATGTGATGCGTGCGCGTGATTCACGCACACGCGTGGAATGCGCTTCTTTTTTTTTATGCAGTATGCAGAATGCAAAAAATGTAGATGCTGATGCGGACATTAGGAATGAACACTAAGAAAAATAGAATAAGATAAAACTAAGAATAAAACAAAACAAAATAAAACTAAGATTGAAAAAGAATGATCATACCATGGTGGGTTGTCTCCCATCTAGCATTTTTAGTTAAAGTCCTTAAGTTGGACATTTGGTGAGCTCCTTGTCATGGTGGCTTGTGCTTGAACTCATCCAGGAATCCCCACCAGTGTTTGTAATTCCAATAGCCTCCGGGATCCCACACTAGTTGCACAAAGCCTTCAAGCAAGTTAAAGCAAGTGACAAGACTCCAAGAGTGTTGATTGTTAGGCTAAATTCTGGGATCCCAAATCTTGCTTTTGCACCCGTCTTTGTGTTGATCATCATTGTTTCAACCGGGTGACAAGCAATCTGAATTCTCAATGAAGTACCCAAACGACTTCCTAGACCCATACAATTTAGAATTCTTCCAACCATGATAATTCAGCCGTGAGCTTCCTACCACAATGAACCTAGGATTGTGTTGCCAACCATTGACCATCTCCCTCTTACTCTTATAGCCACAAAGAGCTCTAAGTTGCCCATCCGTCTCAAGCAAAGCATATTCAAGTGGGCTAATTAAGCTTAGAGATGAGAGATTTACCCACTTGAATGTTGTATTGGATGGTAATGGTTTTGGGAGAGGTGTTTCTAATGATCTTGCAAGCTCCACTCCCTTGTGCTCTTCTTTGAATTCTTCCACCTCCTTGTAAGCTTTTTCAATTTCAACCTCTTCCTCTTGGTAGCTTTCTTCCAATTCAATCTCCTCTTCATTGCTTTCCAAGGGCATGGGAGGTTGTGCTTCTTCTTCTTTAATCTACATGTCAGGTCCAATGGGAAATGATTCAATTGTAGATAAGGATTCATCAATGATTGAGTCCATCTCTTGATCAATCTCTTCAAAGTCTTCAACCAGGCTATGACTTGGAGGTTGTACACCCTCCTCAACATCTATTTCAAACGTCTTTAAAGGAGGCTCTATAACTTGACTTTCCCATGGAGGTTCAGCATCTCTTAAGTCTTCAACCACTTCTTCCTCTTCAGTAATTTTGGCTTTCTCCACTTGCTCTAGTACAAAATCAGACTCCTCCTTGATGTCTTCCTTTCTATAATAACTCCTTTCAACTATTCTTTCATCTTCAAGGGTCTCTCCTGCCGCTACCTTTAGGGCCTCCTCTAGCTTCTTATGAAGTATGGATTCGCGAAGATGATTCCTTTTTTTTTTTCAGGGTCCTCCCAATCTCCTCTAAGACTCTAAAACTAGCTAAGAAGCAAAATTAAACATATTTTTGAATTTTTGGGAATTTTTCAAATAAATTGAGGAAACTTGCAATCCAAGCAAAAACTCAAATTCAAAAAATCATCCCTAATCAAAACATAGAATGTATAAACATCTTAGCAAGCAAAACAAAATATACTATGAAGTAAAGAGCTGTGCACAATGGAACCCAATTCATTCATTCATTATATCCACAAGAGAATGGAAAGAGTTTACCATGGTGGGGTGTCTCCCACCAAGCACTTTTAGTTTAAGTCCTTAAGTTGGACATTTGGAAGGTTCCTTGTCAAGGTGGTTTATTGATGAGCGGATAATTTATACGCTTTTTGGCATTGTTTTTACATAGTTTTTAGTATAATTTAGTTAGTTTTTAGTATATTTTTATTAGTTTTTAAATAAAAATCACATTTCTGGACTTTACTATGAGTTTGTGTGTTTTTCTGTGATTTCAGGTATTTTCTGGCTGAAATTGAGGGATTTGAGCAAAAATCAGATTCAGAGGTTGAAGAAGGACTGCAGATGCTGCTGGATTCTGACCTCCCTGCACTCAAAGTAGATTTTCTGGAGCTATAGAACTCTAAATGGCGCGCTCTCAATTGCATTGGAAAGTAGACATCCAGGGCTTTCCAGCAATATATAATAGTCCATACTTTTCCCGAGTTTAGACGACACCAACTGGTGTTCAACGCCAGTTCCATGCTGCATTCTGGAGTTAAACGCCAGAAACAGGTTACAAACTGGCGTTCAACTCCAAGAGAAGTCTCTACACGTATAAAGCTCAATGCTCAGCCCAAGAACACATCAAGTGAGCCCCAGAAATGGATTTCTGCATCATTTACTCATTTCTGTAAACCCTAGTAACTAGTTTAGCATAAATAGAACTTTTTACTATTGTATTTACATCTTTGGATTGTCTTTTGATCCTTTGATTACGTTTTGGGGGCTGGCCATTCGGCCATGCCTGAACCTTCATCACTTATGTATTTTCAACGGTAGAGTTTCTACACACCATAGATTAAGGTGTGGAGCTCTGCTGTTCCTCATGAATTAATACAAAGTACTATTGTTTTTCTATTCAATTCAAGCTTATTCCGATTCTAAGATATTCATTCGCACCTCAATATGAATGTGATGATTGTGACAGTCATCATCATTCCCAACTTATGAACGTGTGCCTGACAACCACTTCTGTTCTACCTTAGATTGAATGAGTATCTCTGGGATTCCTTAATCAGAATCTTTGTGGTATAAGTTAGAATCCATGGACGGCCATTCTTGAGATCCGAAAAGTCTAAACCTTGTTTGTGGTATTCCGAGTAGGATCTGGGAAGGGATGGCTGCGACGAGCTTCAAACTCGTGAGTGCTGGGCGTAGTGACAGACGCAAAAGGATCAATGGATCCTATTCCAGTATGATCGAGAACCGACAGATGATTAGCCATGCAGTGACAGCGCATTGGACCATTTTCACTGAGAGGACAGGATGTAGCTATTGACAATGGTGATGCCTAACATACAGCTTGCCATAGAAAGGAGTATGAATGATTGGATGAAGACAACAGGAAAGCAGAGATTCAGGAGGAACGAACGCATCTCTATACGCTTATCTGAAATTCTCATCAATGAATTACATAAGTATCACTATCTTTATTTTACGTTTTATTTATCTTTTAATTACTAAATCTCCATAATCAATTGAATCCGCATGACTGAGATTTACAAGGTGACCACAGCTTGCTTCAAGCCGACAATCTCCGTGGGATCGACCCTTACTCACGTAAGGTTTATTACTTGGACGACCCAATGCACTTGCTGGTTAGTTGTGCGAAGTTGTGACAAAGAACTAAGATTATGAACGTGCGTACCAAGTTTTTAGCACCCTTACCAAGGAATGGAACCGTCACGATTTCTGGGCACCAAGTTTTTAGCACCGTTGCTGGGGATTGTTCGAGTTT
This sequence comes from Arachis ipaensis, assembly GCF_000816755.2. Classification (NCBI taxonomy): domain Eukaryota; kingdom Viridiplantae; phylum Streptophyta; class Magnoliopsida; order Fabales; family Fabaceae; genus Arachis; species Arachis ipaensis. The sequence continues at coordinate 113,849,053 of NC_029790.2, read as the reverse complement.
GGACAACTGACGGTTCATCTTGTTGCTCAGATTAGGTAATTTTATTTTAATTTTAAGCTTTTTATTTCTTATTTTCGAAAAAAAAAACCAAAAAAATTAATGAAATCATAAAAACCAAAAATTTTATGTTTCTTGTTTGAGTCTAGTGTCAATTTTTAAGTTTGGTGTCAATTGCATTCTTTTATTTTTCTTAAAAATTTTTCGAAAATTCATGCATGATGTTCTTCATGATCTTCAAGTTGTTCTTGATAAGTCTTCTTGTTTGATCTTTAAAATTTCTTGTTTTGTGTCTTTTCTTATTTTTCATATGCATTGTTGAATTCTTAGTGTCTAAAAATTAAAAATTTCTAAGTTTGGTGTCTTGCATGTTTTTCTTTTCTTCAAAATTTTCAAAAATAAGTTCTTGGTATTCATCTTGACATTCAAAGTGTTCTTGGTATTCATCTTGACATTCATAGTGTTCTTGCATGCATCATGTGTTTTGATCCAAAATTTTCATGCATTGAGTCTTTTTGATGTTTTTCTCTTTCATCATTAAAAATTCAAAAATCAAAAAAATATCTTTCTCTTTTTCACTCATAAATTTTCGAAAATTTGAGTTGACTTTTTCAAAAATTTTTAAAATCTAGTTGTTTCTTATGAGTCAAATTAAATTTTCAATTTAAAAATTCTATCTTTTTCAAATCTTTTTCATTTTTTTCTTTTATATTTTCAAAAAAAAATTCAAATTAATTTTCAAAATCTTTTTCTTATTTCTATTTCATATTTTCAAAATCTTTTACTAACAATTAATGTGATTGATTCAAAAATGTCAAGTTGTTACTTGCCTATTAAGAAAGGTTCAACCTTTAAATTTTAAAATCATATCTTTTTGTTTCTTGTTAGTCAATTAATCAACTTTGATTTCAAAAATCAAATCTTTCTTTTTCAAATCTTTTTCAAAATAAGTTTCAATCACATCTTTTTCAAAATCAATTTCAAAATCTTTTCTAACTTCTTTTCTAACTTCTTATCTTTTTAAAATTGATTTTCAAATCTTTTTCAAACTAATCCTATCTTTTTGTTTCAATCATATCTTTTTCGAAACTACCTAACTAACTCTCTCTTTCTAATTTTCGAAAATTCCTTCCCTCTTTTTCAAAATTCCTTTTTAATTAACAATTTGTATAAATTTTAATTTAATTTAATTTCATTTCTCTTTCTAATTTTCGAATTTTAATTTTAATTTTAATTAAAAAACAAAAATATTTTTCTTTTCTTTTTATTTAATTTTCAAAATTCTCTCCCCCTCTCATCTCTTTCTAATTATTTTATTTATTCACTAACACTTCTCTTCATCTAAAAATTCGAAGCCTCTCTTCCTCATGGTGTTCGAATTTCTCTTCTTCTACTCACATAAAGGAATCTCTATACTGTGACATAGAGGATTCCATATTTTCTTTTCTGTTTTCTTCTTTTTCATATGAGCAGGAACAAGGATAAGAATTTTCTTGTTGAAGCTGATCCTGAACCTGAAAGGACTCTAAAGAGGAAGCTAAGGGAAGCTAAAGCACAACTCTCTGGAGAAAATCTGACAGAAATTTTCAAAAAAGAAGGAGACATGGCCGAAAATAATAACAATGCAAGGAGGATGCTTGGTAACTTTACTGCACCTAATTCCAATTTACATGGAAGAAGCATCTCAATCCCTGCCATTGGAGCAAACAACTTTGAGCTGAAACCTCAATTAGTTTCTCTGATGCAATAGAACTGCAAGTTTTATGGACTTCCATCAGAAGATCCTTTTCAGTTCTTAACTGAATTCTTGCAGATCTGTGATACTGTTAAGACCAATGGGGTTGATCCCGAGGTCTACAGGCTTATGCTTTTCCCGTTTGCTGTAAGAGACAGAGCTAGAATATGGTTGGACTCTCAACCTAAAGACAACCTGAACTCTTGGGATAAGCTAGTCACGGCTTTCTTAGCCAAGTTCTTTCCTCCTCAAAAGCTTAGTAAGCTTAGAGTGGATGTTCAAACCTTCAGACAAAAGGAAGATGAATCCCTCTATGAAGCTTGGGAGAGATACAAGGAACTGACCAAAAAGTGTCCTTCTGACATGCTTTCAGAATGGACCATCCTGGATATATTCTATGATGGTCTGTCTGAATTATCAAAGATGTCATTGGACCATTCTGCAAGTGGATCCATTCACCTAAAGAAAACGCCTGCAGAAGCTCAAGAACTCATTGACATGGTTGCAAATAACCATTTCATGTACACTTCTGAAAGGAATCCTGTGAGTAATGGGACGCCTCAGAGGAAGGGAGTTCTTGAAATTGATACTCTGAATGTCATATTGGCTCAGAATAAAATATTGACTTAGCAAGTCAATATGATCTCTCAGAGTCTAAATGGATTGAAGGAATCATCCAACAGTACTAAAGAGGCCTCTTCTGAAGAAGAAGCTTATGATCCTGAGAACCCTGCAATAGCAGATGTGAATTACATGAGCGGATAATTTATACGCTTTTTGGCATTGTTTTTACATAGCTTTTAGTATAATTTAGTTAGTTTTTAGTATATTTTTATTAGTTTTTAAATAAAAATCACATTTCTGGACTTTACTATGAGTTTGTATGTTTTTCTGTGATTTCAGATATTTTCTGGCTGAAATTGAGGGACTTGAGCAAAAATCAGATTCAGAGGTTGAAGAAGGACTGCAGATGCTGCTGGATTCTGACCTCCCTGCACTCAAAGTGGATTTTCTGGAGCTGCAGAACTCCAGATGGCGCGCTCTTAATTGCGTTGGAAAGTAGACATCCAGGGCTTTCCTGCAATATATAATAGTCCATACTTTTCCCGAGTTTAGACGACGCAAACTGGCGTTCAACGCCAATTCCATGCTGCATTCTGGAGTTAAACGCCAGAAACAGGTTGCAAAGTGGAGTTAAACGCTAGAAACAGGTTACAAACTGGCGTTCAACTCCAAGAGAAGCCTCTACACGTATAAAGCTAAATGCTTAGCCCAAGCACACACCAAGTGGGCCCCAGAAGTGGATTTCTGCATCATTTACTCATTTCTGTAAACCCTAGTAACTAGTTTAGCATAAATAGAACTTTTTACTATTGTATTTACATCTTTGGATTGTCTTTTGATCCTTTGATCACGTTTTGGGGGCTGGCCATTCGGCCATGCCTGAACCTTCATCACTTATGTATTTTCAACAGTAGAGTTTCTACATACCATAGATTAAGGTATGGAGCTCTGCTGTTCCTCATGAATTAATACAAAGTACTATTGTTTTTCTATTCAATTCAAACTTATTCCGATTCTAAGATATTCATTCGCACCTCAATATGAATGTGATGATCGTGACAGTCATCATCATTCCCAACTTATGAATGCGTGCCTGACAACCACTTCCGTTCTACCTTAGATTGAATGA
>NC_029790.2:113833872-113845565 GCF_000816755.2 Arachis ipaensis | reverse complement strand
TGACAGCGCATTGGACCATTTTCACTGAGAGGACAGGATGTAGCCATTGACAACGGTGATGCCTAACATACAGCTTGCCATAGAAAGGAGTATGAATGATTGGATGAATACAACAGGAAAGCAGAGATTCAGGAGGAACGAACGCATCTCTATACGCTTATCTGAAATTCTCATCAATGAATTACATAAGTATCACTATATTTATTTTACGTTTTATTTATCTTTTAATTACTAAATCTCCATAATCAATTGAATCCGCCTGACTGAGATTTACAAGGTGACCATAGCTTGCTTCAAGCCGACAATCTCTGTGGGATCGACCCTTACTTACGTAAGGTTTATTACTTGGATGACCCAGTGCACTTGCTGGTTAGTTGTGCGAAGTTGTGACAAAGAACTAAGATTATGAATGTGCATACCAAGTTTTTAGCGCCGTTACCAAGGAATAGAACCGTCACGATTTCTGCGCACCATTAATGCTTGTATCCATCCTTGAACCTCCAAGAATGCTTGTCCTTCAATTGGTTGTTAGAAGTTCCAACCATTTTCGCCACGCATTGGCGAGGTTCTCTCCAAGACATGAGCTCCCAACATTAGTTTTCATGGTGTGATCCAGGATCCCATATCCTATCTTTGCACCCATCTTTTAATTGATCGCCTTGATTCTGTCTGGGTGGCAAGAAAGTTGAATTCTCGTGAAAGCACCAAACTATACTCCTAGACCCATTTAGTTGAGTATTACACCAATCCGTACTCTTCAATTTTGAGCTTCCAACCATAATGAGTCTAGATTTACAACGCCAACCACTAAACATCCTCCTTTTTCGCTTAATTCCACAAAGCACCCTAAGTTGGCCATCCGTCTCAAGCAAACCATATTCAAGTGGGTTAATAAAACTGAGAGTTAGAAGTTTTACCCACTCAAATGAAGGATTAAATGACAACATAGGTGGACGAGTTCCCAATGATCTTGACAAAGCACGCTCCACTCCCGTCAATCCTTTTCTATAGTTTTCCACCACTTGGCAGGGTTCTTCGAGCTTTATCTCTCGCCAAGTTTCTTCAAGTTTACACTCTTCTTCACCAATTTCTTCTATTTCTTCCCCATCACTCTCATCATAGATAGGAGGTTTAGTGAAGTCTACCTCGTCATTAATTCTAAGCACAATGGGGAAGGACTCATCAAACTCAAAGGGGTCATATGTTGATGCGGAATCATCGTAGATAGGAGGGCTTGTTGCTTGGAACACTTCTTCCAATTCGTCATTCACCAATTACCTTGGAAGTTGCACGTCCTCCTCAACATTGCTTTCTAATTTATTAGAAGAAGGCTCAACAAGATCATCAAGAGGACTGATCAATGTGGACAAAAAATCACTAATGATGGAATCCACTTCTTGATCAATTTCCTTCGATTCTCTATCCACTTCCTCAACATCACTCTCCTCTTTAACATCTCTTCCAAACTTCGTGGAAAAGGTCTCTTCAACTTGAGATTCCTTTATGTGCTCAACATATCCTAAACATCCAACCACTACTTCCTTTTGTTCATTAATTTCTACCTCTTCCACTTGTTGCATTTCTTGTCTTGACTCATCCTCCTCTCCGTGGAGCTTCAAGTTCACTCTTTCACTAAGCTCTTTGGTTGCTTCTCCACATTCAACAACGGGAGCACCCTGAGCGCATAGGCTTAGGCGGGATGAGACCATGTTACGAATGGCTTCTACCATGATAGCCATTTTTGTTCTTAACTCTACAAACTTTTTTTCATCCTCCTCTTGTCGCCTTAAGATATGAGATTCAAGATCTCTCCATTCCAACATGGGGGCTTCATCGGGAGATGATGGTGGAAGAGAAGGTTCCTTGTTTGAGGGAAGGTTGTTGTAATTGGAAGGTAGTTCATATTGGTGAAATTCTTGAGGTGGTACGTATGGACTTTGTGGTTCATGGGAGTATTGGTATTGGGAAGGTGGTGGTTCTAGATATGGTTCATATGGTGGTTGGTATGGTGGGTATGGGTTGGGGTCATATGGAGGTAAATGGTGGTAGTAGGCTTGTGAGTGAGGTAGTTCAAAATTATGTTGCGGATGGGGTTTATATGCATGTGGTGGTTGTGGTTGACAATCACAATAAGGGTCATCACACACGTTGGATTGGTATGCATTAGGATCAGGATTATACCCATGTGAGTTCAGAGGGGGTTGTTGCCAAGAAGGTTGTTCTCGAGCTTGGGGTTCCTCCCATCTTTGATTTCCAAATCCTTGATGCACATCCTTATTAAAGCTTCCATTTCCTACAATATAGTTTGAACTACACTCATAGCCAAAGTGATGAGAATTCATAGTGGAAGAGAAGACAAAAATAAAACTAATAAGAAACAAAGAAAATAAAATCCTACAACTAGCAAAAGCCAACAAACAAACCAAACATCAAGCTATTCACAATATATACAATAGCTAATAACATAGCACCATTGCTATCCCCGGCAACGGCGCCATTAATTTGGTGAACAGAGATTGTTGTCGGTCTAGATTTTCTTCCTAAAGAAAGGGATTGCTCCGTTGTAAGCATAGCTCCAAACCAACAAACAATTCTCACATCAAATTAAGTTTTTGGTTTTGTCACAAGTACAAACCCCAATAAGAATTAACCGAAGTATTTAAACTCCGAGTCGTCTCACGAGGATAGCAATGAAGTGGTCAACTATTAGCTATGAGAATGCAAGGGGTAAAAGGGGGGTTTGGTTGATAAAAGGGGCAATAAAATAAATGAGCAAGACGCATAAATCAAACAAGCAATTAAAGAAAGCAAGATAAAGGACTTGTGGTTAAGACTTAGGTAATCGAGATCACTATCCTTGTCACAATTCAAACATTGATAATCATGCGGAACCGAGCTCATTAAGTCTACTGACTAAGGCCTTAAGTACGTAATATCTACTCCTAGGCTTGGAGTACATCAAATGGCTTGATCAACATCAATCCATAAGTTCCAACCTAGCTACTAATTAACTTAGTAGTAGGCTAGAGTCAATGGTTATCAAATCGATCCCCAAGGGTTCTAGAATTACCAATTCAATGAAGCCCAAAGACTCAAGATCACTTAATCCCCTCAACCTAGGCTAAGGGTCAAGAGAGCTACTCAAAAATTATAGGAAGCATTACATCAAATACCTAATGTGCAATAAAAGTAAACATCACAAAATTCTAAAATTAAGAAGAACCATAACTATTATAAGCAAGAACTCAACAATAGCAAGCAAGATCAACATGAAAGAAACATCAACATCAAATTGCATTAATTGTAAACCAAATCCAACATGAGTTCATCATTACAAAGGAAGACAAAATGAGAAATTAACATTACAACTAAAGAGTTCAAGACTTAGACATGAGAAATTATAAAATAAGCAAGATGAAAGCAAGGAATTAAACATGGATCTACAACAATTTAACCTAATCCTAACCTAATTCTAGAGAGAAGAGGGAGCTTCTCTCTCTAGAAAACTAACTAAAGGCTCATGTTGACTAACTAATTACTCCCCCTTTGCTTGGACTTCAATTCTGCATGAAATACGCTCAGAAAGAAGTTAGATTTGGGCCTGGACAGCTCAGAAATCGCCCCCAGCGTTTTGCCTTTAAGTGGGTCACGTGCTAGTATCGGCGCGTACGCGCCATGTGCGCGTGCACGTCGATTGGCTGTTTCTTCATCCGCGTGTACGTGGCATGTACGCATGCGTGTCCTTATGTGAAATCACTTCTGTGCATGCGCACCTTGTGCGCGTGCGGGCCCATTGATGCATTCACAATCTTTGTTTCTTCATGCATTCTCCACTTTGTATACTTTTCTCCTCATTTCTTCCATCCAATACTTGCCTTATGAACCTGAAATCACTTAACAAACACATCAAGGCATCCAATGGAATTAAAGTGAATCAAAATCACCAATTTAAGGGCCTAAAAAGCATGTTTTTACACTTAAACATAATTCAAGGGAAAATCACAAAACCATGCTATTTCATTGAATAAATGTGGAAAAATGTGATAAAATCCCTTAAAATAAGCACAAAATAAACCACAAAATTGGGGTTTATCAAATCTCTCCACACTTAAACTAAGCATGTCCTTATGCTAAAATCAAGAAAGAAGTAAAGAGTATCAACTTTTATTCAATGCAAACTAACTAAATGCAATCTATCTATAGGTAACCTATTTACTTGAATGCAATGACTTAGTCAAAATAAATCAATCTCCCAGAATACATATGCAAGCATAAGGGCTAAGGCAATAGCAATCAAAGCAAACCACAATTGGATTGAATCGTTGAAAGATTTTACAAACTTGCAAGAAAAGATGATCATGGGTGGAAACATGTAATTGAGCGATCGAACCCTCGCCGGATGTGTATCCGCTCTAGGCACTCAAGTGTATGGGGTTGATTCACTCAATTCTCCCCCAATCATGCTTTCCAAGATTTGTTTTTCATCTAACAATCAACAATTACTTTATGCATGCATACAAATATCATGAGGACTTTCCCATAGGTTGTAATGGGGCTAGGGTTAAGGTAGGATGCATATGGTCAAGTGAGCTTGAAATTTGGATCCTTGATTAACTTAAACTTCTCACCTAACCTATGACAACCTATACAATTCTAAACAAACCTAGCTATCCATTCTTCACTTTTCCACACATACTCATATTTTCTCTTTTGATCACCGCATACATGCATTGAATTTATTGAACTTTAAACCTTGGGACAATTTGTTCCCTTTTTATTGCAATTCTTTTTCTAGTTTTTTTTTTTTGCTAAAATATATACAAGGATATCAATACATATGGTTTACATATGATTAATATATGAGTATGCACCCAATTCCCAAAATTTTCACACAACTACAAATAATGCTTTTATCTCTACCCAATGTACCCAACTTTCCCAAATTCTAATGATGAACACTCTCACTAGCCTAAGCTAATCAAAGATCCAAACAAGGGATATTTATTATTTTTCACTTAGGTTTGTAATGTGCTACGATTAAGAACAAATGGGTTAAGCATAGGCTCAAAATTGGCTAGCAATAGAAGATAAAAGGTAGGCTATTTGGGTAAGTGAGCTAATTGAACAATAGCCTCAATCATATAAATGCATGTATACACAAAATAATGGATATAAAGAATCAAACAAATCAAGGATTACAATCATAGGAAGAGAATAATGCGCACAAGAATGAAAATAAGTGGTTATATGATGTAACCACAAAATTAGGCTCAAAACTCTCATGCTTGTGTTCTTTGCTCAAAACATGATCCACAAGGTGTATTAATCAAGCAAGTTCTAAAAAAAATTTAAAACAATTGGGGTGGTACCCTAGAAATGGAATTCTTGGAAAATTTCATCATATTGACTAAGCTTATTCTAATGCAAGGTTGTGATTTAGAAAATTTTTTAAAAAAAATTTCTCTAGTTTATCCCCTTTTTCAATCAAAATACATCTCTTGTATGAAAAGGGTCAACTAGGTTTTAACATTCCAAAATATATTTTCCTAATCACAATCACAAGCCAAAATGAAATATACACATATATAATAAAAGTATGTAACAACCAAAATAAGGGTATGCACAATAACAAATATATACAGTAATCCCGAAATGATCTCAAAGATAAAGTACGAAATAAAATAAAGATAAAGTAGCTGAAACTAGGGATAGATGTCTGAAAGTTCACCATATAAATGCAATACACAGGTCACGAACGGTGACTTCTCCACACTTTAGGATGAAGCATCGTCCTCGATGCTACTGCTGAAGCTCGGGATGGGGTCAACAATCATGCCGGGCTGTGGCTCAGGCTGTGGCTCTGTCTGTGGCTGTGTCTCAGGCTGTGGATCAGGCTGTAGCTCAGGCTGTGGATCCTCAGGAGGTTGCTGGACCTCAGTGGTGGCCTGTGTCTCTGGCTGAATCGGCTCCTCAGTATGCTCCTCCTCTTGATCCTGCTCGTCGGAGGCGGAAGAGTCCGGGAGTAGAGGTAGCTCGATGCCCTGTGATATGAACACCTGGTCTATGCGATCAAGACGTCGCATGATACGATGCTCGCTGCGCTCCATGAAGCAAAATAGGTGCTGTACCAACAGGTAAGTCGGCTCAGGTGCAGGTGGTGGTGGTAAGGATGCTGCCGCTGCTGAAGTAGCGGGGGCTCCTACTGCTGCTGCTGATGATGAGGGCTGAGCTACCTCCTCCACTACTCTGGCTCGGGAACAGCGTCTGGGTGGAAGATTCTCGTGCACCCACCCACCCCATGAAATGGTAATCTCCTTGTCGTCCTCATCTGGGGGTGGTGGTGTCACATCATCGTCCTCCCACGGGACATCAGCCAGCTCAATCATGCTGGTGACCAGTGTAGAGAATGGCAAGAGACTACGGATATGCGCGTGCCACATACTCTGTCTGATCAACCGGGGGAAGTCTACCTCCTTCTCCTCCATCACACACCCAATCAGAACCAGCATATCCATCGGAATCTCTGAGAAGTGAGTGGTGGGCAGGACATAATGGGCGAATATATGCTGCCAAGTCTTAGCCTCTCTCGACAGATAAGTGAAACGCATTCCCTTGGGCTACTTGTTCCCATAATCCATCACCCAAGGGGAGTCAGGTGTGGCAATCACGCGCTTCAGCGCCTCATAATCAAAAGTCATGCAGTGGATAGCTACCTCTGTCTGCTGACAAGCGCATGAGTCACCAGTACGAGGTCGGCAAAGCAATGCCTCCCCGATAGCAACCTCGGTGATCAAAATCTCTCTACCCCACACTTGGACCGAATCAAGAGTGGAACGAAAGAAGTTATAGTAGAACTCTCTCACCCATGAAGTGTTTATCCTCCCCAAATCTCTATCAACAAAGTCCAATCCCAACTCCAGAATGCAGGTGTTTATGGCGCGTCTCACATCATTGGGAAGGACCAGCTACTTTTCAATGTTCAGGTTCGTCTTCCGGAATTTAGGGAAGCGAAGGTCACAGTAGAGGTTGGGGAATTTGATTGGGTCAGTGAATGGGAGTAACTGATTCTCTTTGTCCACTTCATTCAGGGGATTCTTAGCATAGTTTGCATAAGGTGAAGGGGTAGAGGCTTTAGAGCGCTTTCTCTTCTTTGAAGTAGTGGCTATAGCTTTTCCTTTGTCTGACATCCTGAAAAACATTTATGATATGATATAAGCAGTTAGCCAAGTAGATATAAAGCACTCAAAGTAAAACATATTCATGAAGTGAGTGAAGAAAAGAGAATTCTTGAAATGCAAGTAACAGAATTTAGAATTCAAACCAAGTCACAAACCAAGAATTCAAACCATAATTGCACAAAACTTGTTCATTGAGCCTAAGAAATGCCATATTCAAAAGAATGATTAAAATAGTTATATTCAAAACAAAAGGAAGAAATCAGTTGGTTAATCAAGTTAGAGTTAGAAATTAGTGCAAAAATCAGTGATATGACAGTTATCGGCTCAATTAAAAGAAGTGTACAAAACAGGGTTGCAAGCATACTCACAACCATGAATTGCATATAGTCATTGATGATGAAATATGATATTGCCAAAAACAACCAATTATGAAAACAAGTTATCAATCAATGTAAAGATCACCAGAATTGTATGAATTGGTGTTGGTAAAATCAAAACTTTAATGAACAATGCACATAAATGAAATTCAAACACCAAATTTCAATGAGCCATGAAGCTCACAAGGTTGAGATAAGAGTTGAAAATTTTGTGCACCATGTGACTAAAGGTGATTTGGGTATAGAGAAAATGAGTCACATTAGCCTCATAGGGTGAAGAAATCATCAACCTTGTGAAAGCAAGCAAATAGGGCTCAATTTCAAATGGAAACCAAGCTTATGGTCAATCTGAAGATTTACTCAAACTATTCAATGCATATAGGTGAATCAACATTGTAAACAAGCAAAGAATATAATAAGCATGACCAAAACTTGCAAACACACCCTTGAAGAGTTTCCAAAACTATTTAGCAAACAAAATTCTATTGACACAGAAATCGTCAAATAGAAGTTTGTTGCATCAATTAAACAATGTTATTTCATGAAATATGGTTAGGAAAAAATCCGGCAGCATTTCAGCAGTAAATTGGCCATTTTCCAAATTCAAACAATCAATTCAGATTCTATATGAATAATTGACATTAAACACGCAGTAATCACATGTGAACTCATATGAAATGAACATTTAAGCCAATAGATAGCAACAAACAACAATAGGCAATTCAAACCAAGCCAATTAGCAACAAACAACAATGAGCAATTATACAACCAGCAGTCATAAGGGAAACAACACTCAGCATCAACAATCTAAATTGGCACAGGAGTAAACCATACAGCACAAACAAAGCAGGGAAATCCATATAACGGTAACACTTTCAATCATCATCATTATTCAGAACAACCTAAATCCACTACTCAGCCCAGATTCTCTAACCACCTAATCAACTAACATGCATATACCTCTATCTAACCTAACATACAAAATTTAAACAATAATCTAATCTAAAACCAATCAACAAAACTAATTAAGAAATAAAGAAACAGGGAACAGAATAGGGGAAGGGTATGGAACCTGGAATGTATAGGCAGAGGGCAAAAGAATTTGGAAAAAGGAAGGAGAGAAGAAGCAGCAGGGCGGTGACACTGCCCAGGAGTGGTGGTGGCACAGCGAAGCTCACGGCGGTGGAACATGTTGCTGTGATCGGCGAAAACAGAGACAGAGCATGGGGTAGAGTGAACAGGGTTTTGAGCAAGACTAAGTATGATCTTTAGGTGAAGGAAGAAGAAGAAAGGTCGATGATGGGTGTGGAAAGCTTGCCGGCGACAATGGAGTCGCGGTTGTTGAGGGCGGTAGAGCAGGGAGTGAGAACGGGTGAGAGAGAGAGGGCAGAGGAGTGAGAATGGAGAGAGGGGAGATAGAGCGAAGGACGAGGAGAGGGGGGTGTGTGTGTGGCGATGGTGGTGCTTCGCCGGAGGGTTGCAGACAGTGGAGTTGGAGGTTTGGAAATGGAGGAGGAGAGGGAAAGACGTTGGAGAAGAGAAGGGGATTGGGGGCGTGACGAGGTTAGGGCTTTCGCGTCCCTGGGTAAGTGAATTTTTTGAATCCACGCGTGCACGCACCGTGAGTGTCTGCGTGGGTGGGAGAATAAAGGAGTGGCGCGGTAGCGCCATCTGTGCTTGCGCGTAGATGAGTAAATTGAGCATGGGCGCAGACGCGTACGGTGCGCTGGGCCAGAGGCACAAAAGGGGCCCAGAGTTGGCATAACTGTCGGGTCTTTTGGCCAGGGTGATGTAAAAACGCATCCACGTGTGCGCGCACTGTGCGCTTGCGCGTGGATGAGTTGATGGATGATTGTGGCGCGGAGGTGCCAAGTGCGTCCGCGTGGGTTTAGGCACAGAGTTGGCCCAAAAGTGGCACAACTCTCTGGTCCTTGGCCCAGAAAGCGCGAAACCTACGGCCGGCGTGCGCTCGCGCGTAGCTTCTTCTCTTTTCTTTTCTTTTTTTCAGGGTCCTCCCAATCTCCTCTAAGACTCTAAAACTAGCTAAGAAGCAAAATTAAACATATTTTTGAATTTTTGGGAATTTTTCAAATAAATTGAGAAAACTTGCAATCCAAGCAAAAACTCAAATTCAAAGAATCATCCCTAATCAAAGCATAGAATGTATAAACATCTTAGCAAGCAAAACAAAATATACTATGAAGTAAAGAGCTGTTCACAATGGAACCCAATTCATTCATTCATTATATCCACAAGAGAATGGAAAGAGTTTACCATGGTGGGGTGTCTCCCTAAAGAACGAAACTCTCGCACGATCTAGAATTTTCACAAATAAATTCCTGTTGTAAGTATAGCTTCTAGACCGACAAGAATTCCTTTCTTACAAAAGTTTGGTTGTCACAAGTAACAAAACCCAATAAAAATAAATAACCGAAGTATTTAAACCTCGGGTCGTCTTCTCAAGGAGTTGCAGGGCAGTATGATTTATTATTGGTTATGGAAAAAGTATATTTTTGGGTTTTTTAATGTATACGATAAAAAGCAAGAATAGTAAATGGCATGAAAGTAAATTGTAAGGAATTAATTTAAATAAATAATAAAACTCTTGGCAAGGTATAAGGAATTGAAGTCCTATCCTAGTTACCCTTATCAGGTGTGAAGAGAATTGGATTCTGCTCCCACTTAAATTAACCCTTGCTAAACAAAGAAAAGTCAAGTGAACAAATTGAATTGATCCTCAGATCCCAGTCAACTCATATGGAAAGACTAGAGTTATTGGAGTACAAATCAATCAGCAAAGAATTCCAATTTCAATCAACAGCTGAGTTTGATAACTCAAGTGTTATAAATTACTTAACCAAAGCCAAAAAGGGAAAATAAATCTAATTTGAATTGAAATCATTCATAAATAAATTAAAGCAAAATCAAATCTGAAATACCTCAAAATATATTAATTAAGAAAATCATAACATGAATGGTCCATAAGCCAAATCTGGAAGATAAATATCAATTAAAGTAATAAAGTAAATAAAACTAGAAAGTAAATTAAAGGAATATTGAACCTGTGATTGAAGAGAAATAATCCTAAACTTGAGAGAAATCCTAATCCTAAATCCTAAGAGAGAGGAGATAATCTCTCTCTCTAAAAACTACATCTAAAACCTAATATTATGAATTATGAATGTTGTATTCTGTATATATGTTGATTCTTCTATTCTCTTGGCTTATATTCTATGTTTCTGGCATGGATTTGGGCCGAAAAAGGGGTTCAGAAATCACTGGGGGCGTTTTCTGCAGATTTTTGTATGTGGCGTCTGTCACGCATCCGCGTGGGTCACGCGTTCGCGTCATCTGGGAGTTTTCCTTATCACGCGTACGCGTCGGTCCCGCGTACGCGTGAAAGAGCTGAAGATTGATGGTTTAGAAGTTATAGTAAACTCTCGTTGCAAGTATAGTTACTTAACCAAGGAATCAACCTTTCTTACAAAAGTTTTGGTTGTCACAAGTAACAAACCCCTTAAAAATTGATAACCGAAGTATTTAAACCTCGGGTCTTCTTCTCAAGGAACTGCAGGGAAGTATGTTCTTATTATTGGTTATGGAGATTATAAATTTGGATTTCAAGAATGAGGAACAAGTAACTTAATGGCGAGTAAATTAAATGGAAATTAAAATAAATAAATAACTGTAAAGCAAACTTTTGGCAAGGTATGAGAAATTAGAAGTCCATACTTAGTTATTCTTATCAATAACAATGAAAGTTGAATCTTAATTCCACTTAGTTAACCTTTACTAAAGTAAAGGTAAGTCAAAGGACTAATTAGTTTGATCTTCGAATCCTATTTATTTCCTAAGAAAAGGTTGGGATTATTGAAGCTCAGTTCAATTAGCAAAGATAACAGTTATCAATTATGTTGAGATAAGATAACTCCTGAGTTACTGCTTTCTTAACCAAGACCAAAAGAAGAAAAAGTAGATTTGCTGGAATAAAAATGCCTTCAGATGTAAAGCAACAATAACATAAATTAAAGAAAGCAATCATGAATTGAAATACCTCAAATAACATTAATAATGGAAATTATAATCTAACATGAAGAGTTCATATTCTAAATTGGAAGAATAAATAAAAATAAAGAAC
>NC_029790.2:113833192-113833858 GCF_000816755.2 Arachis ipaensis | reverse complement strand
GCGTCCGCGTGGGTCACGCGGTCGCGTCATTCGGAGCTATCCTTGTCACGCGGTCACGTCAATCATGCGACCGCGTCATATATGTTTTGCTTAAGGCGCGCGGTCGCGTCAGTCATGCGGCCGCGTCGCTGTTGATTCGCGTTTGGCACGCGATCGCGTCGTCCATGCGATCGCGTGGATGCCAGTTTCTTTAGAACTCCGTTTTGCACTTTCCTTCCATTTTTATATATTTCCTTTCCATCCTTTAAGTCATTCCTACCTTAGAAGATCTGAAACTACTCAACACGCTAATCACGGCATCGAATGGAATTAAAGGTGATTAAAATAATTAATTTAAAAGCATAGGAAACATGTTTTTCACATACATCACATAATAAGGAAGGGAAAGTAAAACCATGCAATTAACATGAATAAGTGGGTGAAGGATTGAATAAATCACTCAAACTAAGCACAAAATATATCATAAAATATGGGTTTATCAACCTCCCCACACTTAAATAATAGCATGTCCTCATGCTAAATCCAAGGTAATAAGTAAGGTTAAAGTGATGGAATGTCATGCAATGCAATCTAATCTAAATGCAACTACCTAAATGCATCATGCAATTCTAATTTATTCACTCATATATAAAGCTTACAGGTAGTCAAATTAATTCACATTCTCAA
>NC_029790.2:113828608-113832045 GCF_000816755.2 Arachis ipaensis | reverse complement strand
GAGTCATATATGTATATATAGCCAAGCTTTAGATAATCAATAAGCACTTTTACAATTGAGATTGGAGAAAAAGCATTTTATGAACTTGCAAGACAATTAGATAATTCAAACAGAGATAAATGTTAATGAGCTATTGAACCCTCACTTAGATTTGTGTTTACTCTCTAGTCACTCAGTGTTTATTGGGTTAATCACTCTATTCCTCTTTTTATTCTTCCTTTCTATAACCTTGTTCTTCATCTAACCAATCAACAATTATAGAATACAGTCATACCAAAATTTATGAGGTCTTTAATTAAGGTTGTAATGGGGCCAACGGTAAAGGTAAGGATATATGTATAAGGCTAAGTGAGCTAATAAGTGAATCCTTAATTAGACTAAGATCTCACCTAACATACATACTTAGTAAAACAAAACTTCTTTACCTATTTTCCCATATTTTTCCCACTTTTGGATGTTACATGCTCATGTTTCAACTTTCGTTCTTATTCCATGTGCATTGCTTTTATTTTTGCATTTGGGGAATTCTTTTGTATCCCCTTTATTAAATACTGAAATTTTTATGTTTTTTTTTTTAATGCACATGGTAATTTAACCACTTTGATTTCTCATGATCATGCTTCCCAAAATTTCTTAATTTGAGTTATTTTATTCCTTTCAACTTTTCTACCTTTTGTTTTTATCATCCATGTTCCCAATAGGTTTCCCACATTTTAAACTATTCATAATTTTCTATCTCAAGCTAACCAAGGATTCAACTTGGGATTTTATTTTGTTTTTCTGCTTAAGACTAGTAGTGTGGCTAATAGAATAAAAGGGAATTTAAAGGCTCAAGGGGACTAACAAGGGTGATGTAAAAGGTAGACTATTTTGGGATAAGTGAGCTAAAATCAAATAATGGCCTCAATCACTCTCTTGGTATATATCTACATTCTATAATCGGACATATAGATTAAAACAAAGTAAAGAATATCAGAATATAAAAGAAGGGCGGAACACACAGGAATAAAAATTATGGTTTGAATGTAACCATACAATTAAGCTCAAAACTCACAGGCTATGTGTTCTCTAGCTCAAAAATCATTTATCACTTATGTATGTCATGCAGGTTTAGTTAAAAATTCTCATTATTCTCAATGTAAAACTTATATTGAATGGCTTTAAAGTTCTAGTGTTTCTCCTTGATGAAGTGTTGTTAACTAACATGTAATGCTATATATACAAGGTGTGGGTTGTTTTGATTCCGTTAAAGTCTCTAGTTTACTTCCCTTTTTATATTTTCCAATTTAAACTAAGCTATCTTATGCTAAAAAGGGTAAACTATACTAATCAATCCACAATTTCTATAACTAATAAGTTAGAATTGCAACTAAGTGGCTAAAATATGAACTAAAAATACAAAATGCAGAAGTAGAGTAAAAATACATAAAAGTAGCAATATATAAATACTCAGAAAATAAAAATAAAAATAGAGAGAAAAATACAGAAAAATATCCAAAATAAAAGAAAAAGAGTCTGCTGTGCGGGATAAGCTTCTTGCACTCTGCAGCAGGTGGCCTTTCATCAGCATCCTCCCATGGCACGTCGGCTCGACGGCCCAGCTGTGTAACCAGATAGGGAAAGGGAAGAGTGCCTCGGACGTGGACCTTGGCCATATAGTGCCGGATAAAGCGTGGCAGGTACAAGTCCTTGCCCTCCATCACACACCAAAGGAGGGTGATCATAGCGGCTGGTATCTCAGTCTCGTGAGTACTCGGCATAATGTAGTTGCTGAATATCTGATGCCATAGCCGAGCCTCATCATTCAGGTAAATCCGCTTGATCCCTTTCGTCATGGTGGTGTTCTGACCCATGATCCAAGGAACTGTCGGGTCAAGGGTGATCCTCGCCTTGACTGCATCCCAGTCAAATCGCATATAGCACATATCCTCCTCAGCTTTCTGATAGCCATCTGTCTGATCAGTCTTAGGCAGAAGTTTCAGAACCTCTTCTATTGCCTCCTCAGTAACCAGAATCTGCTTCCCTCTGAGGTTCACTGCATCTAGGGAAGTTTTGAAATAGTTGCAGTAGAATTCCCTAACCCAAGATGCATTAACCTCAGTCAGAGGTCTCTCCAGAAAGAACCATCCTCGTTGTTTGATATGATCAGAGGTGTATTACTGGAGTTCTTCTGGGATCTTCAAAGTCCAATCCAGGTATAGGTTCCTGGAGTTTGCAAACACCGGATACTTCAGCTCACAGTATCGGTTTGCAAATTTTACTGGGTCATTGGCGGGAAGTAGTTGGTCGGCCTTCTCCTGCGGGGTAAAGGCTTTCTCCCGCAAGGAGGCATCATGCATGAGGTCGATGATAGACACGGAGGCTTCTCCTCATTTTCTTTTGCCAGTAGTGGCCTTGCCATTTCCCTTTCTCTGGGAATCTGACATCCTGAAAAACAGAAAACCAGGATATAATAAAAATAGGAAAGCAAATAGGCAAATAATCAAAGAAAACACAAAGTGGAAAAGGAGCAATAGGATAATGAATATGAGTTAAGTAAAATGTGCATTTAGGATTGTATAGGAGTGAAAAGTCTGAAAAGAAGAAATCACAATCCAAAATATAATTGAATGCAAGTTAAATAGAAAAAATAACATCATGCCTTGGTTAGAATGTTAAAAGAAAGTGAAAGAAAAGCAAAAAAAAAAAAAAGAAGTTTTGAAAAGGTTAGGTTGGTTAGAGTTAAAATTAGTGAGTTAGTGAAAATGGGTTAAAGTAAGAGGCATAATGAAAATAGTCCAAGTAACAAGTAATCACAGGTAGAAGCTATAGGTAACTCATATTCAAACAAGTAAAACAGTTTGATGATGATTCAAATAGAGATAAAGAAAGCAAAAATAGGAATCAAACATCAAAATTACAGTTTAGGAACCAGGAAATCAAAGAGGATAAGAATGCATGCCCTGGCATTCATGAATGGTTTGGTTAAAGCAGAGGAAAATAGAGTTCAAGATTCCAAAATCAAAACATGAATGAAAGTCAAAAAGATTTATAAAAAATTTGGGCAGCATTCCAGCTAAAATTGGATTTTCCCAGAAAATAAACAGCAATCAAACAGTTCATATGAATTAAAAAAAATCAAGCTGCAGTTACATATAATGAATATAAACATGAAAATTCAGTGTAAAGAGCAGCAATATACAAGAAATACAGCATATGAACAAGATCACAGCAGCAGCAGATATGCAAATTTGATAAAACAGAAACAAGAACAGTGTAGGTAAACAGACCTAAATCCACTAACCACATCCTAGGCTACCTAACAACCTAAAATCTACTACAACATGCATATCTAACTAGCCTAGACAAGAACATAAACGGAAAAATAAGAATAAACTACGAACGGATAAAAGGGATTGCGTGTTGCGGAACCTGGAAGGCCGAATAATGAGAATAGG
>NC_029790.2:113813264-113828593 GCF_000816755.2 Arachis ipaensis | reverse complement strand
AGCGCGGGGGTGGGGACTTGGTGTGGGGGGAGGAAGAGAGGAGGAGGTTTGGTGTTGGTGGTGGGTCGGTGGAGGCGCGGTGGTAGGTCTGCGGTGGCTGGTGGGCCTACGGCGGCGGTGAATAGGGTTTCGCGTGACCTTGGGGGGTTATAATTTGAATCCACGCGGCCGCGTGGGGCACGCGGTCGCGTGGCTGGAGCAAAAAAGGTGGTTGACGCGATCGCGTGGATGACGCGATCGCGCGGAGGGCAAAAAGAGTAAATGACGCGATCGCCTGGGGCATGCGATCGCGTCGCTGGAATTTGTGCTAAACGCATGAATCCAGCGTCGTTCCAGCCCAACTCTCTGTCTCCTTTTGGGATTTGTACAATCCATTGCGACACGATCGCGTCGCTCACGCGGTCGCGTGGGATTGATTGTGTGCAAGTGACGCGATCGCATGGGGCATGCGATCGCGTGGGCCATTTTGTGCTAGACGCACAATGGCCGCACGATTCCAGCCTAACTTTCTGAACATTGGATCTTTACGCCGATCTCCAGGTCATGCGGCCGCGTGGATGACGCGGTCGCGTGGGAAGTGTAGTTCGCCATTTGACGCGATCGCATGGGGCATGCGGTCGCGTCGCGCACCCTTTTTTTATGCAGAATGCGGAATGCAATATGCAGAATGCAGTGCTTAATGTGAATGCTATGCATGATTCCAGGTTCAATAAAATAAAATAAAATTCAGAAACAAACAAAACTAAATAAAATTAAAATTACAAAAGGAACGATCATACCATAGTGGGTTGTCTCCCACCGAGCACTTTTAGTTAAAGTCCTTAAGTTGGACATTGGAGGGGCTTCTTGTTATGGTGGCTTGTGTTTAAATTCATCCAGAAATCTCCACCAATGCTTGGAATGCCAATAGCCTCCGGGGTCCCAAACTAGGCATGTAAAGCTTCTGAACAGCTTCAAACAGATTGTCAGGCTCCCGGGGTGACGAATGTCAGAATAGATTCTAGGATCCCAAACTTTGGTTCTAAATCCGCCTTCGTTTTGATCTATATTTTTCCATTCGGGCGGTTTAGAAAGTAGATTCTCACCATAGTGACCAAACGTTTTCCGAGATCCATTCAATTGAGCTTGATACCGATTCGTGCACTTCAAGTTGAAGCGTGGAACCTTATTGAACCTTGTACACCAGCTCTAAGCACGAGCCATTTCCTTCTTACTCTTAAAGCCGCAGAGAGCTCTAAGCTGGCCATCTGTTTCAAGTAAACCATATTCAAGTGAATAAGTAAAGTTAAAGGTTAAGGATTGTACCCACTTGAAGCTTGTATTAGGCGGTAATGGTCTTGGGTAGGTGTTTCTGGTGGTTCTGTAAGTTCTACTCCCTTGTGCTCTTCTGTGAATTCCTCCACTTCTTCGCAAGATTCTTCAAATGCATCTGTATCCTGGTCAAAGTCTTCTATGTCTTCCTCATCACTCGAGTCATAGATCGGAGGTTGAGAGAAATATACCTCTGTATTATCTTCGTATTCATTTGGGGAAGATTCTTCGATCTCAGAGAATTCACTTGCGGATGCAAGTTCATTACTAAGAGAGCTAGACTTGTGACTATCATCATCAAGGGAATTTGTGTCCTGGGTTATTCTGTCTAGTTCTTCATAAACGACTTGCCTTGGGGATTGTGCAATATCCTCCTTAGCATCAACTGTAACGTCTTTGACGGAGTTCTCCTTAACTCTGGATTCCCATGGAGGTTCAGCGTCTCCTAGATCTTCAACCAATTCTTCTTCTTGTACAATGACAGCTTTTTCTACTTGTTCTAGTACGAATTCATGCTCTGTCTTGTCCACTGGAGTTTCTAGTGTCTCCTTCATGCTACGCTTTTCATTAGATTATCCACATGGGGCTGTGGTTGGTCCTTGAATGTTCGCGCGTCTAGAAGTTAATTGAATTACTGCTTGCTCCAGTTGTCGAATGGTTATTTGAAGTTTATTTACTGTTGCCTTGAGGCGAACCTCTGATTCTCTGGGTGATGGATTTGGACATGAAACATAGGGAAGTGGTGGTGCTTGGGGGTGATTGGATTGGAACTGGGGTAGGAAAGAATCATACGATGACGAATGGTGAAGAGAAGCTTGTGAGTGTGGTGGTTCGAGGTTATGTTGAGAGGATGGTCTATAGGCACGGGGTGGGGCTTGTTGGTAGTTACAAGGTTGTCCACCATATCTATCAGCTGGGTATGCATTGTAGAATGGTCGTTGTCCATGATATCTTGGAGGGTGTTGTTGCCTAAAGGGTTGATTAGATCCTCTTGGCTCCATCCATCCTTGATTGGTTTGACCTTGATGCATATTCCTACTGTAACTTCTATTTTCTTCAACAAAGTTAGAGCCAAACTCAAAGCGAGAGGGGTGAGAGTCCATAGTAGCAAATAAAATTAAAAAGGAAAAACAAAAATAAATAAACAAGTAAAAAAAAAATATTTACAATAACCAATAATAAGGCACACGTTAGTAGTTCCCCGGCAACGGCGCCATTTTGAAAGAGCTAAAGATTGATGGTTTAGAAGTTATAGTAAACTCTCGTTGCAAGTATAGTTACTAAACCAAGGAATCAACCTTTCTTACAAAAGTTTTGGTTGTCACAAGTAACAAACCCCTTAAAAATTGATAACCGAAGTATTTAAATCTCGGGTCGTCTTCTCAAGGAACTGCAGGGAAGTATGTTCTTATTATTGGTTATAGAGATTATAAATTTGGGTTTCAAGAATGAGGAACAAGTAACTTAATGGCGAGTAAATTAAATGGCAATTAAAATAAATAAATAACTGTAAAGCAAACTTTTGGCAAGGTATGAGAAATTGGAAGTCCAGACTTAGTTATTCTTATCAATAACAATGAAAGTTGAATCTTAATTCCACTTAGTTAACCTTTACTAAAGTAAAGGTAAGTCAATGGACTAATTAGTTTGATCTTCGAATCCTATTTATTTCCTAAGAAAAGGTTGGGATTATTGAAGCTCAGTTCAATTAGCAAAGATAACAGTTATCAATTATGTTGAGATAAGATAACTCCTGAGTTACTGCTTTCTTAACCAAGACCAAAAGAAGAAAAAGTAGATTTGCTGGAATAAAAATGCCTTCAGATGTGAAGCAACAATAACATAAATTAAAGAAAGCAATCATGAATTGAAATACCTCAAATAACATTAATAAGGGAAATTATAATCTAACATGAAGAGTTCATATTCTAAATTGGAAGAATAAATAAAAATAAAGAACATGGGATTGAGAGTTACTCCTAAAACTAAGAGAAGTCCTAAATCCTACGAGAGAGAGGAGAGAACCTCTCTCAAAACTAGATCTAAAACATGGGAAATAACTAAATTGGCGAGCTCCCCTGAATGGATGCATTCCCTCACTTCATAACCTCTGGTCTATGCCTTCTGGACTTGGATTTGGGCCAAAAAGGGCTTCAGAATTCGCTATGAGCGTTTTCTGCAATTTCTGGTGCGTGGCCTCTGTCAAGCGTCCGCGTGGGTCACGCGGTCGCGTCATTCGGAGCTATCCTTGTCACGCGGTCACGTCAATCATGCGACCGCGTCATATATGTTTTGCTTAAGGCGCGCGGTCGCGTCAGTCATGCGGCCGTGTCGCTGTTGATTCGCGTTTGGCACGCGATCGCGTCGTCCATCCGATCGCGTGGATGCCAGTTTCTTCAGAACTCCGTTTTGCACTTTCCTTCCATTTTTATATGTTTCCTTTCCATCCTTTAAGTCATTCCTGCCTTAGAAGATCTGAAACTACTCAACACACTAATCACGGCATCGAATGGAATTAAAGGTGATTAAAATAATTAATTTAAAAGCATAGGAAACATGTTTTTCACATACATCACATAATAAGGAAGGGAAAGTAAAACCATGCAATTAACATGAATAAGTGGGTGAAGGATTGAATAAATCACTCAAACTAAGCACAAAATATATCATAAAATATGGGTTTATCAACGTGTCATCTGCGTTCTGCTCAAGGCGTGCGTCCGCGTCATCCACGCGTTCGCGTCGCTGCATTTTCGCGCTAGGCACGTGATGAGCGGATAATTTATACGCTTTTTGGCATTGTTTTTAGTATGTTTTTAGTAGGATCTAGTTACTTTTAGGGATGTTTTCATTAGTTTTTATGTTAAATTCACATTTCTGGACTTTACTATGAGTTTGTATGTTTTTCTGTGATTTCAGGTATTTTCTGGCTGAAATTGAGGGACTTGAGCAGAAATCAGATTCAGAGGTTGAAGAAGGACTGCTGATGCTGTTGGATTCTGACCTCCCTGCACTCAAAGTAAATTTTCTGGAGCTACAAAACTCGAAATGGCGCACTTCAACCATTGACAAGGGTGATGCCTCCAGACGATTAGCCGTGCCGTGACAGGGCACTGGATCATTTTCCCGAGAGATGACCGAAAGTAGCCGTTGACAATGGTGATGTATCACATAAAGCCAGCCATGGAAAGGAGTAAGACTGACTGGATGAAGATAGCAGGAAAGCAGAGGTTCAGAGGAACGAAAAGCATCTCCATTCACTTATCTGAAACTCTCACCAATGATTTACATAAGTACCTCTATCCCTATTTTATTAATTAATTTCGAAAACCACATAACTGTTTTATATCCGCCTGACTGAGATTTACAAGGTGACCATAGTTTGCTTCATACCAACAATCTCTGTGGGATTCGACCCTTACTCACGTAAGGTATTACTTGGACGACCCAGTGCACTTGCTGGTCAGTTACACGGAGTTGTGAACCATGGTACTGGCACCACGTTTTTGGAGCCATTGCCAGGGAAAGAAAGAGCAATGAATATTACATAATTAAAGTGTAATCACGATTCCGCGTACCAAGTTTTTGGCGCCGTTGCCAGGGATTGTTTGAGTATGGACAACTGACGGTTCATCCTGTTGCTCAGATTAGGTAATTTTCTTTTTGTTTTCTTTTCAAAAATTTTTCAAAAAAAAAATGTTTTCAAAAAATTTTTATTCAAAATTTTTAAGAATGAATTCTAGTGTTTCATGAAGCATGTTGAAGCCTGGCTGGCTGTAAAGCCATGTCTAATTCCTTTGGGAATGAGTATGTCAGGCGTGTCATGTCTGAATTACATGCTGAAGCTTGGCTGGCCATTGGCCATGTCTAGTGTTTTGGACTGGAGCTTTCATTGAAAGCTTGGCTGGCTAGTGAGCCATGTCTAATTCCTGGACTGAAGCTTTAGACTAAGAATGCTAGATTTCTGGAATTCATATTAAAAATTTTGGAATCCTTATTTTTTCTTTTACAAATAATTTTCGAAAAAAAATCCAAAAAAATTAGAAAATCATAAAAATCAAAAATATTTTTGTGTTTCTTGTTTGAGTCATGTGTCATGTTATAAGTTTGGTGTCAATTGCATGTGCATCTTGCATTTTTCGAAAATTTCATGCATTCATAGTGTTCTTCATGATCTTCAAGTTGTTCTTGGTAAGTCTTCTTGTTTGATCTTGATGATTTTTTGTTTTGTATCTTTTCATGTTTTTCATATGCATTCTTGAATTCTTAGTGTCTAAGCATTAAAGAATTCTAAGTTTGGTGTCTTGCATATTTTCTTTGCATTAAAAATTTTTCAAAATTGTGTCTATGATGTTCATCTTGACATTCATAATGTTCTTGGTGTTCATCTTGACATTCATAGCATTCTTGCATGCATCACATGTTTTGATCTAAAAATTTCATGCATTGCATCTTTTTAGTGTTTTTCTCGCCCATCATAAAAATTCAAAAATCAAAAAAATATCTTTCCCTCTTTCTCTCTCATAAATTCGAAAATTAGATTTGACTTTTTCAAAAGTTTTTAAAATCAAGTTGTTTTTATGAGTCAAATCAAATTTTCATTTTAAAAATCTTATCTTTTTCAAAATCGTTTTCAAAAATCAAATCTTTTTCAAAATTCAAAACTACCTAACTAACTCTCTCTCTCTCTAATTTTCGAAAATATCTTCCCTCTTTTTCAAAAATTTCTTTTTAATTAACTAATTATTCTTATTTTTATTTTTGATTTTAAAAATTTTCGAAAAAAACTAACCTTTTTCAAAAACCATTTTCGAAAATCACTAACTCTTTTTCAAAAATATTTTTCGAAAATTCTCCCTCTCCCATCTTATTCTATTTATTCATTCATTTACTAACATCTCATCTCACATCTCAACCTTCCTCACAGTTGTGTTTCTTCCATTACGCAAGCTGTATCCAACAGTACTCAAGAGGCTTCTTATGCAGAAGAAGCTTATGATCTTGAGAACCCTGCAATAGCAGAGGTAAATTATTTAGGTGAACCTTATGGAAACACCTATAACTCATCATGGAGAAATCACCCCAATTTCTCATGGAAGGATCAAAAGCCTCAACAAGGCTTTAATAATGGTGGAAGAAACAGGTTTAGCAATAATAAACTTTTTCCATCATCCACTCAGCAACAGACAGAGGACTCTAAACAGAATACTTCTAATTTGGCAAACTTAGTCTTTGATCTGTCTAAGGCCACTGTAAGTTTCATGAATGAAACAAGATCTTCCATTAGAAATCTGGAAGCACAAGTGGGCCAGCTGAGTAAAAGGATCACTGAAATCCCTCCTAGTACTCTCCCAAGCAATACAGAAGAGAATCCAACAGGAGAGTGCAAGGCCATTGACATAAGCACCATGGCCGAATCTACAAGGGGAGTGGAGGACGTGAATCCCAAGGAGGAAGACCTCCTGGGACGTCCAGTGATCAATAAGGAGCTTCCCTCTGAGGAACAAAAGGACTCTGAGGCTCATCTAGAGACCATAGAGATTCCATTGAACCTCCTTATGCCCTTCATGAGCTCTGATGAGTATTCCTCTTCTGAAGAGAATGAGGATGTTACTGAAGAGCAAACTGCCAAGTTTCTTGGTGCAATCATGAAGCTGAATGCCAAATTATTTGGCATTGATACTTGGGAAGTTGAACCTCCCTTGTTCATCAATGAACTAAGTGATCTGGATCAACTGACATTGCCTCAGAAGAGACAGGATCCTGGAAAGTTCATAATACCCTGTACCATAGGCACCATGATCTTTAAGGCTCTATGTGACCTTGGTTCTGGAATAAACCTCATGCCCCTCTCTGTAATAGAGAAACTGGGAATCCATGGGGTGCAAGCTGCTAAAATCTCATTAGAGATGGCAGACAGTTCAAGAAAACAGGCTTATGGACAAGTAGAGGACGTGTTAGTAAAGGTTGAAGGCCTTTACATCCCTGCTAATTTCATAGTCCTGGATACTGGAAAGGAAGAGGATGAATCCATCATCCTAGGAAGACCTTTCCTGGCCACAGCAAGAGCTGTGATTGATGTTGACAGAGGTGAAATAGTCCTTCAATGGAATGAGAACTCCCTTGTATTCAAAACTCAAGGATCTTCCTCTGCAACCATGGAGAGGAAGCTTGAAAAGCTTCTCTCAAAGCATAGTCAACCAGAGCCCCCACAGTCAAACTCTAAGTTTGGTGTTGGAGAGTTTCAACAAAGCTCTGCACATCTGTGAGGCTCCATGAGAGCCCACTGTCAAGCTATTGACATTAAAGAAGCGCTTGTTGGGAGGCAACCCAATGTTTTATCTAATTCTTATTTTTATTGTTTTTCATGTTTTCTTAGGTTCATGATCATGTGGAGTCACAAAATAAATAGAAAAATTGAAAACGGGAATCAAAAACAGCAGAAGAAAAATCACACCCTGGAGGAGCATCTGTCTGGCGTTCAAACGCCAGAACAGAGCATAGTTCTGGCGCTGAACGCCCAGAATGGGAGCATCCTGGCGCTGAACGCCCAGAACAAGCATGGTTCTGGCGTTCAACGCCAGAAATGGCACACAAATGGGCGTTGAACGCCCAAAATGGCCACCAACCTGGCGCTGAACGCCCAGAGTTGTGTGCAAAGGCATTTTTACATGCCTAATGGGTGCAGGGATGTAAATCCTTGAACACCTCAGGATCTGTGGACCCCACAGGATCCCCACCTACCTCCACTCACTTCTTCTCACCACTTTCTTTCACACAATCCCATAAACACTCTTCCCCAAAAACCCTTCACCAATCACCTCAAACTCTCTTCCCCATCACCTCTTCACCACTCACATCCATCCACTCTTCCCCATAAACCTACCTCATAAACTCCACCTACCTTCAAAAATTCAAAACCAATTTCCCACCCATGTTGATGCGGAATCATCGTAGATAGGAGGGCTTGTTGCTTGGGACACTTCTTCCAATTCGTCATTCACCAATTGCCTTGGAAGTTGCACGTCCTCCTCAACATTGCTTTCTAATTTATTGGAAGAAGGCTCAACAAGATCATCAAGAGGACTGATCAATGTGGACAAAAAATCACTAATGATGGAATCCACTTCTTGATCAATTTCCTTCGATTCTCTATCCACTTCCTCAACATCACTCTCCTCTTTAACATCTCTTTCAAACTTCGTGGAAAAGGTCTCTTCAACTTGAGATTCCTTTATGTGCTCAACATATCCTAAACATCCAACCACTACTTTCTTTTGTTCATTAATTTCTACCTCCTCCTCTTGTTGCATTTCTTGTTTTGACTCATCCTCCTCTCCGTGGAGCTTCAAGTTCACTCTTTCACTAAGCTCTTTGGTTGCTTCTCCACATTCAACAACGGGAGTGTGCTGATCGCATAGGCTTAGGCGGGATGAGACCATGTTACCAATGGCTTCTACCATGATAGCCATTTTTGTTCTTAACTATGCAAACTTTTTTTCATCCTCCTCTTGTCGCCTTAAGATATGAGATTCAAGATCTCTCCATTCCAACATGGGGGCTTCATCGGGAGATGATGGTGGAAGAGAAGGTTCCTTGTTTGAGGGAAGGTTTTTGTAATTAGAAGGTGGTTCATATTGGTGAAATTCTTGAGGTGGTACGTATGAACTTTGTGGTTCATGGGAGTATTGGTATTGGAAAGGTGGTAGTTCTAGATATGGTTCATATGGTGGTTGGTATGATGGGTATGGGTTGGGGTCATATGGAGGTAAATGGTGGTAGTAGGCTTATGAGTGAGGTAGTTCAAAATTATATTGCGGAGGGGGCTTATATGCATGTGGTGGTTGTGGTTGACAATCACAATAAGGGTCATCACACACATTGGATTGGTATGCATTAGGATCAAGATTATACCCATGTGAGTTCAGAGGGGGTTGTTGCCAAGAAGGTTGTTCTCGAGCTTGGGGTTACTCCCATCTTTGATTTCCAAATCCTTGATGCACATCCTCATTGAAGCTTCCATTTCCTACAACATAGTTTGAACTACACTCATAGCCACAGTGATGAGAATTCATAGTGGAAGAGAAGACAAAAATAAAACTAATAAGAAACAAAGAAAATAAAATCCTACAACTAGCAAAAGCCAACAAACAAACCAAACATCAAGCTATTCACAATATATACAATAGCTAATAACATAGCACCATTGCTATCCCCGGCAACGGTGCCATTAATTTGATGAAACGGGGATTGTTGTCGGTCTAGATTTTCTTCCTAAAGAAAGGGATTGCTCTATTGTAAGCGTAGCTCCAAACCAACAAACAATTCTCATATCAAATTAAGTTTTTGGTTTTGTCACAAGTACAAACCCCAATAAGAATTAACCGAAGTATTTAAACTCCGCGTCGTCTCACAAGAATAGCAATGAAGTGGTCAACTATTAGCTATGAGAATGCAAGGGGTAAAAGGGGGGTTTGGTTGATAAAAGGGGCAATAAAATAAATGAGCAAGACGCATAAATCAAACAAGCAATTAAAGAAAGCAAGATAAAGGACTCTTGGCTAAGACTTAGGTAATCGAGATCACTATCCTTGTCACAATTCAAACATTGATAATCATGCGGAACCGAGCTCATTAAGTCTACTCACTAAAGCCTTAAGTACGTAATATCTACTCCTAGGCTTGGAGTACGTCAAATGGCTTGATCAACATCAATCCATAAGTTCCAACCTAGCTACTAATTAACTTAGTAGTAGGCTAGAGTCAATGGTTATCAAATCGATCCCCAACGGTTTTAGAATTACCAATTCAATGAAACCCAAAGACTCAAGATCACTCAATCCCCTCAACCTAGGCCAAGGGTTAAGAGAGCTACTCAAAAACTATAGGAAGCATTACATCAAACACCTAATGTGCAATAAAAGTAAACATCACAAAATGCTAAAATTAAGAAGAACCATAACTATTATAAGCAAGAACTCAAGAATAGCAAGAAAAATCAACATGAAAGAAACATCAACATCAAATTGCATTAATTGTAAACTAAATCTAACATGAGTTCATCATCACAAAGGAAGACAAAATGAGAAATTAACATTACAACTAAAGAGTTCAAGACTTAGACATGAGAAATTATAAAAGAAGCAAGATGAAAGCAAGGAATTAAACATGGATCTACAACAATTTAACCTAATCCTAACCTAATTTTAGAGAGAAGAGGGAGCTTCTCTCTCTAGAAAACTAACTAAAGGCTCATGTTGACTAACTAATTGCTCCCCCTTTGCTTGGACTTCAATTTTGCATGAAATACACTCAGAAACAAGTTGGATTTGGGCCTGGGCAGCTCAGAAATCGCCCCCAGCATTTTGCCTTTAAGTGGGTCACGTGCTAGTATCGGCGCGTACGCGCCATGTGCGCGTGCACGTCAATTGGCTGTTTCTTCATCCGCGCGTACGCGGCATGTACGCGTGCGCGTCCTTATGTGAAATCACTTCTGCGCATGCGCGCCTTGTGCGCGTGCGCACCCATTGATGCATTCTCAATCTTTGTTTCTTCATGCATTCTCCACTTTGTATGCTTTTCTCCTCATTTCTTCCATCCAATACTTTCCTTATGAACCTGAAATCACTTAACAAACACATCAAGGCATCCAATGGAATTAAAGTGAATCAAAATCACCAATTTAAGGGCCTAAAAAGCATGTTTTTATACTTAAACATAATTCAAGAGAGAATCACAAAACCATGCTATTTCATTGAATAAATGTGGAAAAAGGTGATAAAATCCCTTAAAATAAGCACAAAATAAACCACGAAATCGGGGTTTATCACTTGAGGGTTGAATATTGGAGGTAGAGGGTTGGTTCATGTGAGATATAAGATTTTGGAGTGTAGAGGTGAGACCAATGATGTTAGAGATGAGTGTGTTGTTATCCAATGGAGGTTGGGTTGGATAAGAGGGTTCATTTGTTGGGAGAGAGGGCTCATAATACGGAGGTGGTTCTTCTTGATAAGGATATGGAGATGTGAATATTGAGGTGGTGGTTCCAGGTGTGGTTCATATGGTGGTTGGTGTGGTGGATAAGGATTAGGGTCATATGGAGGTGAATGGTGGAAAGGGGCTTGTGGGTATGGTGGTTCAGAGTTATGTTGAGGAGGGGGTTCATAAGCATATGGTGGGGATTGTTGGTAACTACAAGGGGTCCACTATATTCATTATCTTTGTACGCTCCCTGGAATGACTCTTGACCATAGTAATTTGGTGGAGGAGATTTGTCACGAAAGGGTCCACCATAACTATTGTCTTGGTATGTATCACAGAATGGTTGTTGGTTATAGCACATTGGAGGAGGTTGTTGCCAAGAGGGTTGATCAAATCCTTGTGGCTCCTCCCGTATTTGATTCTTCCAACCTTGATGCCTGTTCTCATTATAGCTTCCATTCCTTAAGACAACATTTGGAACCAAACTCATAGCGACAAGGGTGAGAATTCATAGTAGCTAATAAAAATTAAAAACAAAAACAAATAAAAATTAATGAAAATAAACTCCTAAAACTAGAAACACTAACAAAGAAACGAAAAAGTAAATATTTACAATAACCAATAATAAGGCACACGTTTGCAATTTCCCGGCAACGGCGCCATTTTTGACGAACGGGATTTTCTATCGGTAAACCATAAAATAATGGTTTATTAGATATCTTTACGAGGGCTCATCATCCTAGACGTTTTCGAACTATTGTCTCCAAACTAAAGATGGTATCTTTAGCTCCCACTTGAGTTTGCGAGGGGATGTTAGAGTATAGTTAGGATAAAGTAAGATCAGTTAGTATCATTTATATTTATATAGCATATCTGTGTATTTATTGTAGGATTTTGTACTTTTATTATTTTGATTTTTCTAACACTTATATATATCCTTGTACATTATACCTTTGGCCGGACATACATTCAATAATACATTCTTTAGATTACTCTCTTGTTTATAACAATTAACATATAAAAATCAATTAGGCACACCATATAATACAAATATACAATCAAATGCGATTCTACTAGCCATGGGTCACTTGTCGATTACTTTTAGAACCAGACAAATTTTTACAAATAAGCATTACGTGCCCCCATCTAGGGATGACAATGGGTAACGAGTAGAGTAAAATAGAATTGGGCCCAATCTTAATTTTACTTGCAGATTGAATTTGTTACTAAAACTTAATCATATTTTATCCGTGAGTTGAGAACAACTCAACTCTAATCCTACCCACGATCAACTCGCGGGTATCCGACCCTACGTGCGGGTTTTCACAAATATGCAATATTATTATATAACTGTTGGTCGAAGAATTTTGGCCGACTGGATCGATAGGGGGCGTCGGGTCGAGAGACAAAAACTTATACAAAGGGTCTCGATTCGCTTAGTCTTGTTGAAAAATGAAGTTAACAAGTTGAATATTGAAATCGAAAGTAAGTTGTGCAAAGGGGGCAGTTACTCGAATTTGCAATTGGTGGGAACAGATATCTTTTGAACTCTTCGAGGAGTGACACCTGACAAAATAGGATTGGTTAGTTTGTTCTATAAATTAAGAAGGTTTGGTAACATCAAGGGGTCAAAATTCACTTTCAGAAAGCACTCATGCACACTCATATCCCAGTGACTTTCTGAATCTGCCTCGAGTTTCTTTTCTGTAGGATTCCTTCCGTATTTTTACTTTTCATTTTAAATTCCTTGTAATTTTTCTTTTTTGCAATTTACTCTTCCTTTACAAGTTTCTTCTTATATCTTCTTTAAATTCTTGTATTGTCTTTTGAATTCAAAGTCCTTCGACTGTGTTCAAGGCATTTTTATTGATTTTTTTAAAATTTGAAGACATTTATTCTACTTTCTGTAATTTGAAATTTTTTCAAGTTTTTTTCTTTCTTTTACTTGTCCAAAAATAGATTCTTTGGTGCAATTGTTGAAGCTAGTATCCATAGAAGAGGAGTAAGTTTTGATCCCAAACCATAGATATCGAACCAATCCAGATTTGGTAAAAATTTTCATAACAAATTAGCACGCCTGGTGGAATTGTTTTTTACAAAATTGTGTCAGAATTTTTTCATTATGGTCTTGTTTTAGTGCATGCAACTTCGGAGTGGGAGAATTATTAATATGGCTAAGGAAATTTCCAATAGTAATTTAGAAATTTCAAATAATAATATGCCTATTGTTGTAGCCCAGACTTCTGCAAGTTTGATATCAAATGCAGAAGTGGTAAATCCCATTTCTGGAAAAAATGTTGCGGTTAATAATGCAATTGTTGGAGGAAATAAGCGTAGTCCACATCCTAGAATTTCTCTAACTCTAATGCAACTGCCAGTAACCTCAGGTTCGCCTCCTTTTGGTCTTCCTCTGGTTACTCCACTTATGAGAAATTTTTCACCCCAATTCCGATTTGGAAATGTGACAAGTGTGAGTAATATTCAGCCTGTTTCAACTTTAAATAATTCGGGGTCTATGGTTGCTTTTCAACAACATATTGATGAGAGCTATCATGACTTATTCAATTTGTTAACTCAATAAATGATTACTATTTTAAATCCAATAATGGCTAATGATGAAACTAAGTATGAGTGTTTGGCTAGACAGGTAGAATGAATTGCTTAAATTGTTGACTATAATGAGGGTCAACCCCATAATCAAAATTTTAGAAAGAATCTTGAAAAATTGGCTCTCGATCAAGGAAATTTACATGTTAATCCCAACAAGGATGAAGTTGTGCCTCATATTATTTGACGTGATCAAAATATTAATGAAGTGTTGAATAGGATATGGGCTAATTAGTGTGGAGATCATTATCAAATGACTAAAATTGTCGACAATGTGCTCAATTGTGTTGCCATTAATGTGGAATTTATTAATTGGCCTTATTTTATGTCGGCTTTTCCTGTTGAAGTACAAATGGCTGAAGTGACAAGAGGTGTACAGAACCCTAAGATTGTTACTAAGTTTGCTGGGAAAGTAGGAGAATCAACTATTGAGCATATTGCTCGATATATGGTTGAATTAGAAAATTTGGCGAATGATAAAAATTTAGAAATGAAGTTTTTTCCTTCTTCTCTAACAAGAAATGTCTTCACTTGGTTTTCGAACCTGAGGCCAAATTCGATTTTAACTTGAGAACAATTAAAGAATGCTTTCTATGCTCAGTTTTATACGGGAGAATTAAATGTTACCATAACTGATTTGGTTGCTATCAAATGTAACGCAAATGAGTCGATTGATGATTTCATTATTCGGTTAAAAAATGCATGCAATCATTGTTATGTGTCATTACCCGAGAGTGAGGTAGTCAAAATTACAACCATGAGCTTGGGTTTTTATATGCGTAAAAAATTGTTGAATGTTCATATTCCTGATTTGGCTCATTTGGCTGAGTGGATTCGACAAGTTAAGTTGCTTAAAAAGGAAAAAGAAGCATTTATAGATGAAAAAAAGTCTAAAAAATTATAAATTTCTTGCTCAAAAAGAAAAAATTTCTTATGTGGATATGGAGATTTCGAGTGAAGATTCTGAAAATGAGTATGTTGAAGTCGATTTGGATGAATCGATAAAAGGGCCACTTTATGTGTGTTCTTCATTGAAGAAAGTCTCGAATACTGATAAAGTTAATGAAATAAAGCATAAAGGTGGGAAAAAAAGTATAATTTTGATATTTTAAAGTCGGAACAAATTTTTAATGTGTTGCTTAAAGACAAACAATTGGTTTTACTAGAGAAAAAAACTTTACCTTCAATTAAAGATTTGAAAAGGAAAATCTTTTTATAAGTTTTATGAAGGCAAAAAAGTTTCATATATGAAAGTTTTATAGTTTTCTTTTAAGTAGTGGAAAAAATTACAATTATAGTGATCATGATGGTGATTTTACTGATTTAAGAATAAAGATGACAAAATAATAAAAGTAAAAAGAAGATAATAATAGAAGAAAAAAATTTTTGAAAAAAGAAATTTTTATAAGAAGAATTAATTAAATAAACCG
>NC_029790.2:113809122-113811913 GCF_000816755.2 Arachis ipaensis | reverse complement strand
GCTTTTGAATATTAAAAACAAAACTTAACTTAAATATTATAGATTAAAACAATATTTTACGCTCGTCCCAACAAGTGTATTTTGATATTGATTTTGTCTTACCTCTATTTGGACTTAATAGGAAAAGTTTTATGTTCCGGACCCGATCTCTGGGTCCTTCCTCGGAACGGTCAACGAATCCGGCGATCCCAAGATTGGGCCATTCTCATGGTACAAAAACAGATCAATAACTTTCAATATCTTGACCCAACATTTGAATTCAAATACCTCTCTTATCTTAGCCAGATAAGATAAGATGATGACAGCCCAAACCGGCCCTACAATCTCTAACCAACATTCGAATTAAAATACTTCCCTTATTTTAGCCAGATAAGATAAGATGAGATAACTACCACTAGCTATAAAAAGGGGAGCCAGAGGACTCCTCAGGTACTCACTCATTCCTCACATCTTATGCCTCGTAGATCCATTCTGACTTGAGCATCGGAGTGTCTTTGCAGGTACCCACCCCCATTGCTCCAGTCAGATAATCTGGCAACCGCCTCAACTCGCAAGTTTCTGATCCATCTCACAACTCGTACCAGAGATTTCTCGTACATTGGCGCCGTCTGTGGGAAACTGCCAAAACATGACGACATGACGGAGAATCTCCCGGAGCAATCCTCAAGTTGACTCAGAATCACGAAGCCCAACTCCTGAATTCCATGATAACACTCCTCCCACCCACGGGAGGATAACAAGCACCGTGCACCGCCAACCGACCCTGGTCCAGCAACAGCCAAAAGCGGACAACCATCCACCCACCGAATTTCGGGCACCCGACAGCCTAGGAGAGAAGGCGGTCCAAATAATCCAAGAGCTATGCCTCAACGTGCAAAACCTCGAAGGCCGAGTCACGCCCAAAGAACGGTATCACCCGGAGCATGCAAGCCAAGTGACTTCCAGGACCCAATCGTACCGCGATACCAGGAACAACAGGTCACCTGAGCGGAGACACAACAAGCGACACGACCGCAGCATTTTCTGAGACCCAGAATGCCGACGCGAAGAAGACGACCGACGGCACCATCGGGAAGCCAAAAACGCACGAAGCCAACATGTGATAATGGAAGCCACCCCATTCATAGAAAGAATCATGAGAGCCAAACTCTCGAAGGGCTTCGACAAGCCCACTATCATGAAATACGACGGGACCAAAGATCCCCAAGAACACCTAACGGCCTTCAAGGCTAGGATGAACCTGGAAGGAGCCACCAATACGGTCTGATGCAGGACTTTTCCGGTAACCCTAGCCGGTCCCAACATCAAATGGTTCAACGTCCTCCCGAACTGCTCCAAAGCCAACTTTCACGATATTTCTGGAAAGTTCATGATCCAGTTCACCACCAGAATCACCAAAGCTAAACATCCCATTAACTTGCTCGGAATCACCCAAAGACCAGATGAATCCACGAGAAAATACCTCGATAGGTTCAACAATGAGCGCCTAACCGAGGATACGGGCATAAAATCCAAGATTGCTTTCGACCTAAAAGATACCCTCGAACAAGCCATCCGAGATGGCAAACTCCCTGAGTTTGCCAAAATCATCCGAGAACCTAGGAGAACTGAAAGAGAAAGATCACCAGAACACGAAGGACGCAACCCGATGACGATACGGCAGGCATCCCAAGAAAGTCCAAAAACCGACCCCACCATAGTCATAAACATCATCACCGGAAAGGACGCACCAGAAAAGTCAAAATCAGCACTAAAAAAGGATCTCAAAGTCCTAGCCGGAAGAAACCAACCACCAATCTCCTTGGTTCCAGCGGCGATCACATTTTTCCCCGATGACTGCCAACATGGCACCTCGGTGGAAGACGCCCCATTCGTCATCTCGGCAAAAGTCGGAACCAGACTTGTGAAAAGAATACTGGTCGACACCGGTGATGATTCCAACATTCTCTTCAGAGGAGCCTTCGATAAACTGAGTCTCTGAAACGAAAATCTACAAACCCACCACAACAGGGTGACCGGACTCGGAGACAACTTCCTCAAACCGGACGGTTCTATGGTGTTACCAATAACCATCAAAACCGAAAGTCAGAGGAAGACCATCCTCTCTGCGTTCGTGATCCTCAAGGACTCCACTGCCTACAACCTCATTCTCGGTAGAGAGACGATCAACAACCTATTCGCCGTTATCTTCACCAAGTTCTTAATCATTAAGTTCCAAGCCGATAACGGCACCATTAGAACGATACAAGAGGATTGAAAAGCCATAATAGAGTTCGACAACACCAGCTTGGCCCTTTGTAAGAGATCCCGAGACGTGGTAGGCATCTTCCTTGCCGACCTCGATGCACGCCAAGGCCCCAGCCTGCGCAGAACCGTGGGAAAAATGATGAAGAAGCAGAGGGGACCTCGTAGAAATAGAAATTATCTTTGGTGGAGGTTTCTAATTATAGACAAAACTTTGGAGAATTTTAAAAAAAATTAATAAGTAGTGTTGTTGGTTAAGTTCTAGGTATTGGACACTAAAGGCCAAAACACTTCTTCTTTTTCAATTAAGCCCTTCTGGTCTTTTTCTCTTTTCTTATTATTGGCACTGTGATTGGTTGATAATACGAAAAACTCAACTCTACATATAACTGAATAATGAAATTAAAAAAGTAGTACATTGAATGAATTAATTATAAATCTAAAAAAAATTGTTGAGTAATATATTTAGAAAAAATAATTTTTAATATTTTTTATTTATAAATTCTTAAAATTTCTAAAATTATATTATAACAATATTAATTAAATG
>NC_029790.2:113806513-113809041 GCF_000816755.2 Arachis ipaensis | reverse complement strand
TAGTGCACAATGTATATGAACTCATTAGAACTTCTCAATAATCACCTTCTACCTCGGTTACCCCTGCGACCTCACAACACAGAGTGCACAGGATCAACCCTTTATTATAGTCTCTAATCCCAATTATGTGGGTCCTGCTATTGCGCCAACTGTAAAATCTTTAGTTATTCAAACTTTAGTTAGTTTCTATCTTTTGTTACGTTTATGTATTTAATTTCAATTAACTAATGCTAATTTTTCCTTGGGCAAGAGAAATTTATATGGAAAAGACTAACGACGCCATGATTAAGAAGATTTTTTACCACTGCATGGTTAGACGGCTTCAACAGATGCTTGAAGGCGTACGTGAGAGGCAGGACCACCTTATCCATTTGCTTTGATCGAACATTAAGAAGGCCCTCTATACCTATTGGGAGAATGATGAGGGGTTAAAACATCGTCGAGCCACAAACAAGGCCAACATGGTATTGACTAGGTCGTCCAAGTATACTGGCACGTTAGTGACTTTTATAAAGACAAAGTCCAGGTTGGTATATAACTTGTATTAATATATTAAGTTCATTTTATCTTAGATTTTTAAATTAATTGTCACTTGATTTAACATTTTCTTTCAATATGTGTAGTCTAAGTTGTTAGATTGTGAGGTGATGATGGTAGAGATCTTTAAGTATACTCACACGCTAAAGAAAAACAAGGAGAGATTTGCTGATTAGCAGTCTGCGAATTATTATGTGAGTCAATATCATAATTTATTTCATAAATTATAATCGTTTTTAATTAATTGTCATCCTAATAACATTCGCATATCATGTGGTAGGAATCATACACGCAGAACTTGAAGGCCGCGACCCAGCAATCTCAGCATGGGAGGACGGCAACAACACCTCTGCTTCCACATTGTTGATCCTGATGCGGTGTGGCATCAAATCGCATTTGAGCCATTCAAGAATTGTGTG
The DNA here is from genome assembly GCF_000816755.2 of Arachis ipaensis. Classification (NCBI taxonomy): domain Eukaryota; kingdom Viridiplantae; phylum Streptophyta; class Magnoliopsida; order Fabales; family Fabaceae; genus Arachis; species Arachis ipaensis. The sequence continues at coordinate 113,808,085 of NC_029790.2, read as the reverse complement.
TATGAGATATGGTCGTTCTTCGCTAGCAACCTTCCCACCTCTACCTTGAGCATCCACCTCATCTACCATCCCTACGGATCTTGAGGACGTCGATTTGCATGAGCAGGTTCACTGCTTGACCCAAAGCCTTCAAGACCAGGGTTATCAGTTGCATCTTCCTGAGAAGAGGTATAATAAAGTCCTCGCATGCATGGAAGAGAGAATGCTTGCGATGCAGGGACAGAGTCCCTGAGGCAAGAGCTTAGACAGGAGTTGAAGCATATACAGTAGATGCGACATCAGATGGCAGTCTATTATGACCAGATATGTGCTTATCACAGCGCTGCTGTGGAGGGGACACCTTGTCCTCTGCACAGGTCCCAGCACAAGATATAGAAAATAAAATTACGGATAAAAAATCTTTCTAGTTTCAAAAGTAAAATTAAGTTTCACACATATAATGTCTCTTTCATTTTTTTATTGTTGTGTTTTGATTCAAACCACATACTTTAAAATTTTCTCTAGTTTGTAATACTTCAATGGTCAAGATAGGGTGTCCATGTATTAGGTTGTATGGATTGAAAATGATTTTTAATTAAAACATTTATTTATTAATTAATAGATTGGATTGGCTTGGGGGAAGACTATGGGTTCAATATCATAAGAATGATTTTATTTATATATATTTATGAGCATTAACTATTAAGTAAAATAAATTTATATAATTAAATATTTGTCATCTAATTAATATAATATATATGTGTAAAAGAATTATAAGCATATAAAAATATCCATAAATCCGAAAGATTTTCTATATATATTACTGGTTTAAACATTAAACGAGTTGTATTTATCTACTAACTAACTATGTATGCTTTTCTGTTTACAAAATCCTCAAACTATGATATTGTAATGGATGAAAGCAGATTTAAAAAGACAATGGAGATCGAAAAAATATATTACTAAGTTATTCTTCAACTTCTAATGTGACATTGGACCTGGCTCGTTAATACAAGATATCTTGTGTATTAAAACATAAAAAAAATACATTCTATAAATAAAAAATAAATTATATATTTAATTATCTTTATCCTTTATTTATGTACTCAATGAATTTATCTCTTATATCATTTTTATTTTTTTATTTGCAGCGAATTAACAAGTGAAATCTCATAATTGTGTGTTCTCATTGTGTACCAAAAGATCTAAGACTACAAGCAAATATATTTTTATATAAACATATTTTATTATTTATCACACATCACATCTTAACAAAAGAATGAAATATATAAAAGAGATGTGTAGTGGATATTGAATTATATATACGATAAAGATATGTTTTTGTGTAATTATAATTGCCTACTACAAATAATAATTCAATTTTCAAATGTCATACTTTTATCTTTTTTATAAATTTGTTGATAAGTTTTATTATTATCCGATGGAAATGAATCATATGCATGAATCTTAAAGATGGCTAGCTTCTAAATGGTAGATAGTTAAGTCACTTCTAAATTTTCTATCGTGACTATATCTTATCAAGGATAGTAAAACTATTTAATGATAATAATAATAATATTTAGAAAATATATT
>NC_029790.2:113798087-113806473 GCF_000816755.2 Arachis ipaensis | reverse complement strand
TATATCCAAGTTCATTATTATTGGTTTTGTTTTTTAATTATGAAAAAAAAAGTTGCATTTTTTAAGGTAATTATCTTGATTCTTTAAAAATAATTCATTAATTCTGATAAACACGGATTATTTAGTGCTTTGTAGGTATTTTAATGATAAAATAATGGGAACAAAATGAACTTAAAGTAGGTCATTCTGTAAATAGAAATATATCTTTGATTTGACGTGAGACAAAAATATATACAAAGAAGTAAAGAAAAATAAAACAGAAGAACAAACCAAGTACTTATTCTGTACTCCACAATGAGAAGTACTCAGAATCCTGCTAACACGTCAATTTTGAAGTACAGGTGGTTGGTGATCTAAGTAACAGAGAATCAGAAGACAATCTGAGAAAAGGTTATATTCTTATTTCATAAATTGTCGAGTAACGACAAAAAAATGTGTAACTGTGTGAGGTGTTTGTGGCATCTAGAGCGGAAAACTAAACATTCGTACCTATACATCTGAGAATAGATTCTACCGTTTGTCACATCCTCCAGAAGAATGTTAATTATTAATAATTTATATTTGGATATTGTGTAGGCTTTTTGTTTGGAAAAATAAAAATGCTATAAGAATCTAATGAAGACAAAAGTATATCTTTTTTGTATATCTGTTTTACAAGAATCATGCAGAATGAACTGCGTTATATATGATGGGTTCAAACTTTCTGGTTCCTGCAATACTCAGATTTTATAACAAATTAAGGAGTACAACCTGTCTGTTGTTTTTCATATTTGACCAATTAAAATGTTAAAATAATTTTTCATGAATAATGATGATTAAAAGCTGAAAAAATATAAGAGAAAATTTTATTACATGATAAAATACTACCGGATCCATTTCTAAAAAAGTTAGTGGATAAATTCAAACAAAATAAATAATGTTGTATTCTTTTTTGGAAAAACAAGTTTATATGATATGATATTCAAATGAACAAAAATATTTCAATTAAAAATTTTCAATTATAAAATCTTTTATTTGGATGAATTAATTAAATTACGCATTAAATTATACATTTGTAATATTTCAATAAAATTTTATTTGTAATATTCACACGGTATTTTATCCAAATAAAATAAAATAATAAATTTATTTCATTAATATTTTTCTATTTAACGTGGTTGACTTACTTTTTTGTTAGTTTTTTTTTTTTGTTTTATGAAATAATTTAAGGTTAGTTTAATGCATTATAGACTTAGAACAACAATAGTGAGAATAACAAGAATAGTTTTGATGAAAGAATAATCTAAACGAATGATTTAAAAAATTTAATGGTTATATTATTCATAAGTTAAGGAGATGGTACAAATATTGTGAGACTTAAACATTTTTTTACTTAATTATAATTTACAATCTGTCTTATGATCTATTTATAAGCTTTTTAAATTGTTATAAAATTCTTCTTAAGTATTATATTTTAGATACTTCTAAATACTATCCTATATATTTATAGAATTTGATTTATTTATTTATTTTTTAGTTTTTTTTTAATCATAATATTTAGATATTTATTCTTACAAATATTTTTATAAATGTGTAGTATAATTATAGTTCTAAATGAGATAGAGAGACGAAAGAAATGAAATTCGCTCCTAGTAAAGAAAGTTAAAGCCTCCTTTACATTTTGGGTAGTTAGAATTTCATTAAAATTTCTTGAAATTTAAAATTTTTTTCTATTAATTACCCAAAGATGTTATTTTATTTTTTTAGATCAATTTCTTATAACTGGATCCGGAGAGAAAAACAACCATGTACCAAATGTCAAAAGGCCAATCCCCTTCAACATTGTCAATAAGGATTAATTACTCACCATTTGGAACATTACAGAGGTACATGAGCAAACAAAAGGAATCGCAATACAAATATAATCTCCAATCTATGAAGCACGGACACTTCGCTGAGTTATCGTGTTCGCATGTCGGACACATTTCGGACACGATACTCATCGACACTCGTCCGACACGCGTGTCTGCTGTGTCCAACCGTGTCTTAATAAAAAATAAAAAAATTTTCTCGGACACACCTAAATACCATCACATGTCCGCGTGTCCAGTCTTATTCTTAACATATATTCTTAAAATAAATTTAGATATAGTATATATTATTATTTATTAAAACAAAATATTTTAAATACTTGATATAATTAAAATGCATGTGCACCTCCTTTGGTATGTCTATTCTTTATTTCACCTTGACAGGGTCAAGTTTAATTAACCTCATAATATGCAAAGTTTCAGGAGCTCAAACATTTTTAGTCTATTATACCACAATGTTTTCTTAAATTATCATGGACTATGCAACTAAATTGTTATCATATACAACTACATGTGGCTTACTTCAAATGTGAAACTTTTATGCAGTATGTACCAAAAATATGAAAGCATACATTTATGTTTTTCCTCTTAGGTTGTTGCATCTGGAGTAGATGAACGTACACTCAAGCGTGAAGGGGTTTGTGCTGCATCTTTACCAACAACTATGGTATAATATAATCCTCCAGCCCTCATGTTTGCTTTTATTGTGTATAGTTAAACATCAACAAGTTTTTATGGAAATCCATCTTATTATAATTGAATCTGGTGCCTTTATCGTGCGTGAAAAGACTGAACTGTTCTAAGTAAACACTTATATGGCATTTTCTACTAACCTTAGAGTATTGTTTAAAACATGTTTTTCACTTTATTTGTTTGGCATTCTAAATTTTGTTTTCATTTTCCAGGGGGTTGTTGCCGGGCTTCTAGTGCAAAACACACTCAAATTCTTGTTAGGTTTTGGTCAAGTCTCTCCATATTTGGTAAGTATCACACCTACAACAATGTTCCCTCTATTCTCCTCCTCGTTGAGTTGTCTTATAGAGCTGATTATTCCTTTTTTTTTTCTTCTTAACGTATAGAGGGGTAAAAAACTTTATAGTCTTCAAAAAGAAATTTGGTTATTTTGACATCCCCATTATTGTTTTCTTATATATAGGGATATAATTCTCTTAAGGACTTTTTCCCTACCATGCAAATGAAGCCGAATCCTCAATGTTCAAATTTTGCATGCTTAGAAAGACAGGTAAGATGTTTTTAGTCAGGCCATTGTTGCAAATATTATAGTCGAATTATTGAACTATAAATGTTAATGCAGAAAGAGTACATTCTTGCAAAGCCCGCAAGAGATGCTGCAGCAAAAGCAAAGCTAGAAGCTGAAGCACCGTTCACCGAGGAGGGTCCGCTTCACATTGACAATGAATGGAATATAAGGTGCTTAATACTCTTTTTATGTTCCTCTTCTTCACATTATTATGTGTTAATCTGATTCCTTCTTGAAAAATGTTAGCGTTATCATGTAGTGATCATATTCTTGTGGTTGAATTTTCAGTGTTGTTGATGATTGTGAACCAGATGTTTCTAGTGCCAAAAATTCAGGTATTACTTGATACTTTTCTAAAGTTTATATTCATGTGCTGAATGAAGATTGAAGTAAAGATAAAACTGTGCAACCGTTTTTTTAGTTTGTGGTACTGGCTTTATAGATGTTGATGTTGGTTTCCTTATTAAATCAGCTACATGAGAAATCTTTTCAATCTCATGGCTAGAGGAGTTTTACTTTCGTCTTATCATCTATATCCTTCATAAAAACGCTTTCTCGCAATATGTTTCATCTTGCAAAAGTAAATTTTCAAGGTTATATACATCTTTTTAGTCGATGTGTCTCTCTATTCACCATGGTTTCAACATTTGTTTTAATTCCACTATTCAATTCCAATTATTATCAAATCTGGTAACAACTTCCCTCAATATATGCTGTAGATATATTGCCTGAAGGTCTCACTCATGAACTTCCTGTCGCGGATGATTTTCGGAACATAGTGACTTCTGAAGCTCCAACCACTGACAACGAGGACCTTGAGGAACTCCGAAGGCAGCTTGAAGCTATTAATTCTAAGTAGTCAGTGTTTTCATAGGGACTTATTTTAAAGAAGGAAAAGATTTTGTTTATTTTTTCCTTACAGAAACAGAAAGCAGAAACCCCTTTGAGGGGGTATAATTGTTCAGGCAAGCAGTTTCAAGATAAAATTTGGTGTTCATCCTTTTTGTTCTTTGAAATTTATATGTTGGTATCATGTGGGAATGGGATGCTGTTTCAATAATAGGTCTTAATCTATGAAGCACGGACACTTCGCTGAGTTATTGTGTCTCCGTGTCGGACACATTTCGGACACGATACTCATCGACACTCGTCCGACACGCGTGTCTGCTGTGTCCAACCGTGTCTTAATAAAAAATAAAAAAATTTTCTCGGACACACCTAAATACCATCACATGTCCGCGTGTCCAGTCTTATTCTTAACATATATTCTTAAAATAAATTTAGATATAGTATATATTATTATTTATTAAAACAAAATATTTTAAATACTTGATATAATTAAAATAAGACATTAAAAATAATTAAAAATTTTAATTTATATTTTAATATCAATAAAATATCAAAATATCATTACAATTTATCTAAAAAATACTTTATATTTTATATATATACGTATCCTCGTGTCATGTAAGATTTTAAAATTCGCATGTCGTCGTGTCCCGTATCGTGTCGTGTCCCGTGTCCGTGTCAGTGTCCGTGCATCATAATCTCCAATTAATCATCCCGGTATAAAATCAGATGTTGCAGGCCTAACTAATTTATCGAACTATTTATCTTAATTTACAACTAAACTAACCTAACCTGATTTAATTTTTAGTTAGACTAAATTAATGTAACAAACAATATATTAAATCTCTAAACACACATTTTATTAAAAAAATTTAATAAAAGTCATAATATAAATAAAAAATTTCATTGGAAAATCACTTCTCGTGGTCGGGGCACGGTGGTGGCGGTGCGATGATGAAAGGATGCAGTAGTGTTTTCTGTGGTGTCATGAAAGGATGCAGTAGTGTTTTCTGTGGTGGTGGACACCAGGACTTAGGATTTTCTCTTTTTGCAAAAAAAAAAAACACTAATGGAGAAACTATTTACTTTTGGCGTCCTTAACGACGACGATGACTGATGAGCGGATATTTTATACGCTTTTTGTCATCATTTGCATATAGTTTTTATTATGGTTTGTTTAAGTTTTATTAAGTTTTCATAGGTTCTAGTGCAAAAAATTCACATTTTTGGATTCTACTTTGAGTTTGTGTGTTTTTATGCAATTTAAGATATTTTTTGGCTGAAATTGAGGAACTGGAGCAAAAGTCTGATTCAGAGGCAGAGAAAGCACTGCAGATGCTGTCTGGATCTGACCTCCTTGCACTCGAAAGAGCTTTTCTGGACCTACAGAAGTCCAAATGGAGAGTTCTCAATAGCTATGGAAAGCTAACATCCATAGCTTTCCATCAATGTGTAATAGTCCATACTTTGCTTCAGAATTAAAGACCCAAAACTGGCATCCAACGCTAGTCTCCTACCCTATTCTGGCGTCCAGCGCCTAAAGGAGAAGAGACCAGTGTCCAATGCTCATAAAGGACCTCCTAGCCAGCGTTCAATACCCTAGAGGCTTCCTAGCGTGTGGATCTCATCAAAGCTCAGCCAAACACTCACAAAGTGGGTCCCGGAAGTGAATTTTAGCACTAAAAGACTGTTTTACCCTTTTTATGTAATCCTTAGTCATTAGTTTAGTATTTAAGGGAGAAGATCACATAGCTAGAAAGGGATTACCAGCATATTTCAAATTTTACATTGTATTCTCTATCAGTATGCGTTTCTAAACCTCCTAGGTTGAGGGGAGGAGCTTTGCTGAGTTTTATGGATCAATAAAAGTATTACTGTTTCTTTTCAATCAGTGTTTGATTCTCGATTCTAAGATGTATCTTCGTTCTTCATCATTATGAATGCGTTGAAATGGAACAAGGTTATCTCATTCTACATGGGTTCAGAGTGTGTCTTTCATCGGACATTGATGAACTACTAACTTGATTATACATCTCTTAGACGGCTAATCCACGACTTCGTTGGGGACTTCTCGAAACATCAGTTCAGCTGAGGTATGGGGAGATTAGAGTCTTTGTGGTAGAGGCTAGAAGCCAAAGGCACAGCATTCTCTGATCCGGAAGATTCAACCTTGTTTGTGGCGTTTTGAGTAGGATCATTAAGGAGAATGGACTGCAGGAGCTTCACTCCCAATCAGAATGGATCCACACTAACCCTGGGGTTCAGATTTGGAGGAGCATTGGTGACCTCTCAACTAGCGTTGATCACGTACAGCCTGCCATAGAAGAAATGATTCACAGTTGAAGAAGACAGTAAAACCAGAGTTATCCAAAAGAATAAAGCATCTCCAAACCTTAACCATCTTCTTATCATTATAAACATATCAACCTAGTTAAGTTCTCTTTATTTTCTTTTATGCGTTTAAAACAACAAACCTACCTCTTCTATTCACCTGACTAAGATCTACAAGATAACCATAGCTTGCTTCAAATCACAATCCTAGTGGAATCAACCCTGACTCGCTCAGGTATTACTTGGACGACCCAGTGCACTTGCTGGTTCAGTTGTACGAAGTGTACGAATTCGTGCCACCAAGTTTTTGGCGCCGTTGTCGGGGATTGTTCGAGTTTGGACAACTGACGGATTATCTTGTTGCTTAGATTAGGTATTATCTTTAATTTTGTTAGAGTCTTTTATTTTATTTTCTTTTTTTTTTTGAAAAATAAAAAAAATTCAAAAAATTTTCAAAAACCTTTTCTTTTCTTTATTTAATCTTTGTTTTTGGTTTGAGTCTTTTGTTTCTGTTCTTGTTGAAATTTTCGAATTTCTTTGAGTCTTTTTCAAAAAATTTTCAAAAATAGTGTTCTTTGTTTGATTCTTGTGTCAATCTTTAAGTTTGGTGTCTTATGTCTTTTCTTCATAATTTTCGAAAATTGTGTCTTTGGTTTTCAAAAATTTTAAGTTTGGTGTCCTTTACATGTTCTTGTTTTCTTTGAATTCTTTGAGTTTTGTTCTTGGTATTCTTCTTGATCTTCAAAGTGTTCTTGTTTTTCTTCTTGTTTTGATCTTAAAATTTTTTAGTTTGGTGTCTCTTTGTATTTTTCTTTGCAATTTTCGAATTCTAGGTGTCTTAGTCTCTTAGATTTAAAAATTTTAAGTTTGGTATCTTTTTGTTGTTTTTTTCTTTATTCATTAAATTCAAAAATAAAAAAAATTAAATATCTTTTCTATCTTTTTACTCTAATTTTCGAAAATCATCACAAAAAAAATTCAAATTTTAATTTCAAAATCATTATCTTATCTTATCTTAGTTTTAAAATTTCAAAATTTAAATCTTTTCAAAATCAAATCTTTTTAAAAATCATATCTTTTTAAAAATCTTATCTTGTCTTTTTATCTTTCTTTAGAATTCAAAAGTATTATCTTATCTGATTTCAAATTCAAATTCTAAAATTCAATTTTAAAATTCAAAATTTAAATTTCAAATTTTAAAATCAAACCTTTTCAAAAATCAAATCTTTTTCAAATCTTTATCTTATCTTGTTTCAAATTCAAAATTCAAATTCAAAATTCAAATTTCAAATTTTATTAAATTCAAATATTTTCTAATCTTCTATCTTATCTTATTTTCAAATCTTTCTTAATTAGTTACTTGTTTTCTCTTTCTTCTTTTTCAAAACTTCTTAACTAGTTCTTCTCTCTCCTATTTTCGAAAATTCTCTTCTATCTCTCTCTCTTCTATTTTCGAAAATTCATCAATTAATTTTCAAATATTTTTAATTAGTTAACTTTTGATTTTCGAATTAAATAAATAAATAAAATAAAAATAAAAAATATTTTAATTCTTCTTCTCTTTTTATTCGAATTCTTCTTCTCCTTCTTCTATCTTCATTCTTCTTTCTTTTATCCCTCACATCTCAAGGGGACTTCTCTATTCTCTGGCATAGAAGCTTTTTTTCTTGTTGTATCTGTGTTTTCTTATTTATGACCAGGAACAGGGATAAAGAGCCTCTCTTTAGTCTTGATCCTAAACCTGAGAGGACTTTAAGGAGGAGCTTACAACAAGTTAAAGCACAACATTTTGGAAGAAACCTCTCAGAAAATTTCAAATAATAGGCAGAGAACATGACAGCCGAACCTAATCATGAAGGAGAGGCAAGAAAGGTTCTTGGTGACTTTACCATGCCTACCTCTAATTTCTATGGCAAAAGCATCTCTGTACCTACCATTGGAGCTAACAACTTTGAGCTTAAGTCTCAGTTAGTCTCTCTTCTGCAACAGAATTGCAAGTTCCATGGACTTCCACTGGAAGATCCACACCAATTTCTGTCAGAATTCTTGCAAATCTGTGACATTGTTAAGACCAATGGAGTGGATCCTGAGGTCT
>NC_029790.2:113775341-113798042 GCF_000816755.2 Arachis ipaensis | reverse complement strand
TCCCTTTGTTGTTAGAGACAGAACTAAAATATGGTTGGAATCTCAACCAAAAGAGAGCCTAGACTCTTGGAAAAAGTTAGTCAATGCTTTCTTGGCCAAATTCTTTCCTCCTCAAAGGATGAGCAAAATCAGAGTGGAAGTTCAACTCTTCAGACAAAAAGAAGGTGAATCCCTCTATGAATTTTGGAAAAGATACAAGCAACTAATCAGGAGGATTCCTCCTGACATGCTCTCAGATGGTCTGTCTGAGATGTCCAAAATATCATTAGATAGCTCTGCAGGTGGATCACTCCACTTAAAGAAAATGCCTGCAGAAGCTAGAGAACTCATTGAGATGGTTGCAAACAACCAATTCATGTACACCTCTGAGAGAAATCACGTGCACAATGGGTCTCTCAGAAGAAAGGAGTTATTGAAGTTGATACTCTGAATGCCATTTTGGCTCAGAACAAGATCTTGACCCAGCAGGTCAATATGATCTCTCAGCATTTGAGTGGAATGCAAGCTGCAGCTGGCAGCACTCAAGAAGCTTCTTCTGAAGTAGAAGCTTATGATCCGATCCTGAGCAACCCACCATGAAGGAGGTGAATTACATGGGAGAACCCTATGGAAACACCTACAACCCTTCATGGAGGAATCATCCTAACCTTTCATGGAAGGATCAACAGAAGCCTCAGCAAGGCTTCAATAATAATCAAGGTGGAAGGAACCAGAATAGGTTCAACAACAGGCCACCATTCCCATCTTCTCAAGGGAATACGGAGAATCCTAAGCAGAGCCTTTCTGACTTAGCCATTCTAGTTTCCAGCCTCTCTAAGACCACTCATAGTTTCATAACTGAAACAAGATCCTCCATCAGAAATTTGGAGGTACAAATTGGTCAACTGAGCAAGAGAATCCCTGAAACTCCTCCTGACACTCTTCCTAATAACACTGAAGTAAACCCAAGAGAAGAGTGCAAGGCCATCACCATAGAGGTAGAGGCCAAATCTCGAGAGAATGGGATGGCATTAAACGCCAGTGAGGAAGACCTCACTGGGCGTTCAACGCCGAAACTGGCCAAGAGCCTGGCGCTGAACACCAGTGAAGAAGCCCTCACTGGGCGTTCAATGCCCAAACAGGTAGGGACTCTGGCATTGAACACTTGCAAGGACAGCCCTGCTGGGCATTCAATGCCCAACTTGGTAAGGAACCTAGCGTTTAACGCCAGTGTAGGGGTGCATGATGGGTGTTCAACGCCTAAAGAGCCACAAGAGCTGGTGTTAAACGCCAGTAATGGCACACCCCCTGAGTGCTCAATACCCACTCAAGAAATCCTGATCCAAGAACTAAAGGAAGCCATGACTCATATAAAGACCATAGAGGTTCCCTTGCATGCACTCCTGCAGTGCATGAGTTCTGATAAATACTCATCCTCTGATGAGGATGAGGACACTAGAGAAGAGCAAATTGCTCGGTACCTAGGAGCTTTTATGAAGCTGAATGCCAAGTTATTTAGTACAAAGCCATTGGAGAAAGAACCTTCAGTGCTTTCCAAAGAACTCAATACTTTGGTTCAGCTGAAGCTACCTCAGAAGCTCCTGGATCCCCGACGCTTCCTAATCCCTTGCACCATAGGCACCATGACCTTTGAGAAGGCTCTGTGTGACCTAGGGTCAAATATAAACCTCATGCCACTCTCTGTAATGGAGAAGCTGGGAATCTTTGAGGTACAAGCTGCAAATATCTCACTAGAGATGGCAGACAAATCAATAAAGAAAGTATATGACTCAGTAGAGGATGTATTGGTCAAGGTTGAAGACCTTTACATCCCTGCAAACTTCATTATCTTAGATACTGGGGAAGATGAGGATGAATCCATCATCATTGGAAGACCTTTCGTAGCCACTGCCAATGCTATCATTGATATAGCAAAGGGATAACTGATTTTGCAACTAGGGAAGGATCACATCTTGTTCAAGATGCCTCACCCTAACTCTCCCTCTGAAAAAGGAGAGATAACTGTACAACACTTAGTATTCCAATCATCTCTTTCAGTAAAGAGCTGTACTACGCCCCCCAAACATCAATTCTAAGTTTAGTGTTGGACAGCCATTAACAAGCACTGAGAACAAAGGTACTAAGAAGAAAGTACCTAAAGGCTGGAAGGACAAAAAAGTCCCCACTGAAGGACTTTCACTTGGCATGAGAGTCATCTTCACCAAGAAGCCAGTCATACCACATACAGTGAGTTGTGTCCTATCTCTAGAGCATGTGGAGCTCATTCATGAGAAGACAGGAAGAAAGTTCACTGTAAGGGGCAAAATTTTGAGCCCATATCCATCTCCGTAAGGAGCTAATCGTCAAGCTAGTGACGTTAAAGGAGCGCTTGTCGGGAGGCAACCCATCCCTAATTAATTATTCCTATTTCTTTTAATTCCTTAATTTTGTTTTTCTTTAAGTTATTTATTTAGGTTCATGATCATGTGCAGCATTCATAACAGAGACAGAAAGGTTCAGCAATGAAAACAGACCACTCGGGATGGAGTGTCTTACTGGCGTTGAACGCTAGCCAGGGAGCACTGGCTGGGCGTTCAACGCCCAAACTGGCAAACTTGCTGGCGTTGAACGCCATCCAAGGAGCATTGGCTGGGCGTTCAACACCCCAAATACAGAGGGCAGGGAATCCCCCTAGCCTCTTAGGACCAGTGGGTCCCACAGCATCTTTACCTATCCCACTTCTTCCCTCTTCTTTTTCACACTTTTCCATACACTCTTCCCTATAAATCCTAACCCAATCACATTCATATCACTTTCTCAAACCATCATAACCCCCACCCACTTCAAAATTAAATTTTCCTCCCATTTATCCCACCCATGACCGAAACCAACCCTAGCCCACTCCTATAAATACCCCTCATTCTAACCCTTCATACACACACCTTTTATACACATCCTAAAACTCCCTTGGCCGAATTGCCTTCCCCCTCCTTCTTCTTCTATTTTCTTCTTCTTCTACTCCATTCTTCTCTTTTCTTTATTTTTGCTCGAGGATGAGCAAAACTTTTAAGTTTGGTGTGGGAAAAACGTTGCTTTTTACTTTTCATTACCACTTATGGCACCCAAGGTTGGAGAACCCTCTAGAAAGAGGAAAGGAAAGGCCATAGTCACCACCTCTGAATCTTAGAAGATGGAGAGATTCATCACCAAATCCCACCAAGACCAGTTCTATGAAGTAGTGGCAAAGAAGAAGGTGAGCCCTAAGGTCCCTTTCAGGCTCAAGAAGAATGAGTATCCAAAAATCTGAAGAGAGATCCGAAAAAGAGGTTGGGAAGTCCTAACCAATCCCATCTAAGAGGTTGGGATCTTAATGGTGCAAGAGTTCTATGCTAATGCATGGGTCACGAAGAACCATGATATTAGTGTGAACCTAAATCCCAAGAATTGGAGCATCATGGTCCAAGGGAGAATCTTATATTTTAGCCCAGAAAGTGTAAGGTTGGCATTCAACTTGCCTCTGATGCAAGGAGACTCACATCCTTACACTAGGAGGGTCAACTTTGGTCAGAGACTGGATCAAGTGCTCTCAGACATCTGTGTGGAAGGAGCACAGTGAAAAAGGGATTCCCAAGGCAAGCCTACTCAACTTAGAAGGCTTGACCTCAAGCCTGTAGCTAGAGGATGGTTGGAATCCATCCAACACTCTATCATCCCTACTAGCAATCGGTCAGAAGTGATCATTGACAGAGCCATCATGATTTATTGCATCATGATTAGGAGTGAGGTGGAAGTACATGAGGCGATTCCTCAAGAACTGTACAAGATAGCTGAGAGGCCCTCCACCAAAGCAAGGTTGGCATTCCCTCACCTCATATGTCACCCATGCAATTCAGCTGGAATTGTCATAGAAGGAGACATCTTCATTGAGGAGGATAAGCCCATCACTAAGAAGAGGATGAAGCAAACTAGAGAGCATGCACATGAGCCTGTGTAGCCACCTCAACATGAGATCCCTGAGATACCTCAAGGGATGTATTTTCCTCTTCAAAGCTATTGGGATCAATGGCATACCTCTATAGGAGAATTAAGCTCTAACATGAATCAGTTGAGGGTGGAGCATCAAGAGCATTCAACCATCCTCAATGAAATTAGAGAAGATCAAAGGGCTATGAAGGAAGAACAACAGAGACAAATGAGTGAAATTGAAGAGATCAAGCACTACATTGGATCCTCAAGGAGGAGTACTAGCCGCCACCATTAAAGGTGGATTCGTTCTCTTAATCCCCTTTTTCTTTTGTTATTTTTCTGTTATCTGTCTGTTCTCTTGTTCTTATTGCATGATCATTTCTATCTATGTCTTAAAGTGATAAAATGTTCCATATGTCTCTCACCATTACTTAAAAGAAAATTTTATTTGAAAAGAATTGAGAGATACATAAATTTCAAGTTATGTAATAAGAATAGTTCAATTATCTTGATGTGATGGCATTGCTTTTGTTTTCCGAATGCATGAATAAACAATGCATATTTGAAGTTGAAATTAAGAATGTTGGCTCTTGAAAGAATGATGATAAAAGTGAAGTATTATTGGTAATCTGAAAAATCCAAAAATTGATTCTTGAAGCAAGAAAAAGCAGCAAAAAGCAAGATGCAATAAAAATAAAAAAAATTTTGAATGCGAAAAAAAAGAGAAAAAAAAGAAAAATAAAAAGCAGAAAAAGCCAATAGCTCTTTAAACTAAAAGGTAAGAGCAAAAAGCCAATAACCCTTTAAACCAAAAGGCATGGGTAAAAGGATCCAAGGCTTTGAGCATCAATGGTTAGGAGGGCCTAAAAGGAGTAAAATCTTGGCCTAAGCACTTCAAATAAAAAAGTTTCCCTAACTATATGCTTGTGGTGTGAATGTGTTAAGTGAAAAACTTGAGACTGAGTAGTTAAAGTCGTGATCTAAATCAAACAGAGTGTGCTTAAGAACTCTGAACACCTCTACCTGGGGATTCTAGCAAAGCTGAGTCACAATCCGAAAAGGTTCATCCAGTTAACTGTTTGTGGCATTTATGTATCCGGTGGTAATACTAGAAAACAAAGTGCTTAGGGTCACGGCCAAGACTCTAAAAGCTGTGTTCAAGAATAAAAAAGAACTAAACTAGGAGACTCAATAATATCATCTGGATTCTAAGTTCCTAAAGAGACCAACACTTCTAAGTTTCAATGGATAGTGAGATGCCAAAACTATTCAGAAGCAAAAAGCTACTAAGTCCCGCTTATCTAATTGAAACTGAGCTTCATTGAAAATTCTGAGATTTACTGTATCTTATTCTTCTTTTTATCCTACTTTGTTTTTGGTTTCTTGGGGATAAGTAACAGTTTAAGTTTGGTATTCTGATGAGCGGTATTTTATACGCTTTTTGACATCATTTGGATATAGTTTTTAGTATGTTTTATTTAAGTTTTATTAAGTTTTCATAGGTTTTAGCAAAAAATTCAAATTTTTGGATTCTACTTTGAGTTTTTGTGTTTTTATGCAATTCAAGTATTTTCTAGCTGAAATTGAGGAGCTGGAGTAAAAATCTGATTCAGAGGCAGAGAAAGCACTGCAGATGATGTCCGGATCTGACCTCCTTGCACTCAAAAGAGTTTTTCTGGACCTAGAGAAGTCCAAATGGAGCGTTCTCAACGGATATGAAAATCTAACATTCAGAGCCTTCCAGCAATATATAATAATCCATACTTTGCTTTAGAATTGAAGGCTCAAAACTGGCGTCCAACGCCAGCCTCCTGCCCTATTCTGGCGTTCAGCGCCCAAAGGAGAAGAGAACAGCGTCCAACGCCTATAAAGGACCTCCTAGCCAGCGTTCAATGCCCTAGAGGCCTCTTAGCACGTGGATCTCATCAAAGCTCAGCCTAAACACTAACCAAGTAGGCCCCGAAAGTGGATTTTAGCACTAAAAGACTGTTTTACCCTTTTTATGTAATCCTTAGTCATTAGTTTAGTATTTAAGGGAGAAGATCATAGCTAGAAAGGTATTACCAGCATATTTCGAATTTTACATTGTATTCTCTATCAGTATGAGTTTCTAAACCTCCTAGGTTGAGGGGAGGAGCTCTGCTGAGTTTTATGGATCAATAAAAGTATTACTGTTTCTTTTCAATTGGTGTTTGATTCTCGATTCTAAGATGCATCTTCGTTCTTCATCATTATGAATGCGTTGAAATGGAACAAGGTTATCTCATTCTACATGGGTTCAGAGTGCGTCTTTCATCGGACAATGATGAATGACTAGCTTGATTATACATCTCTTAGACGGCTAATCCAGGACTTCGTTGGGGACTTCTCGAAACATCAGTTCAGCCGAGGTATGGGGAGATTAGAGTCTTTGTGGTAGAGGCTAGAACCCAAAGGCACACCATTCTTTGATCCGGAAGATTCAACCTTGTCTGTGGCGTTTTGAGTAGGATCATTAAGGAGAATGGACTGCAGGAGCTTCACCATCAATCAGAATGGATCCACACTAACCCTAGTGTTTAGATCTGGAGGAGCATTAGCAACCACATACAGCCTGCCATAGAAGAAATCATTCACAGTTGAAGAAGACAGTAAAACCAGAGTTATCCAGAAGAACAAAGCATCTCCAAGTCTTAACCATCTTCTTATCATTATAAACATCTCAACCTAGTTAAGTTCTCTTTATTTTCTTTTATGCGTTTAAAACAATAAACCTACCTCTTCTATTTGCCTGACTAAGATCTACAAGATAACCATAGCTTGCTTCAAATCACAATCCTCGTGGGATCGACCCTGACTCGCTTAGGTATTACTTGGACTACCCAGTGCACTTGCTGGTTCAGTTGTACGAAGTGTGGGAATTTGTGCCACCAATGGCAGCACAGTGGGGACCTCTAATGGCAACAACATAGTGGTTGCAGTGAGTGGAGATACGGCTGAGTTGTGCTCCAATACTTCCACAGCAGAGCGATGACATTCTACACACTGGCGATGACAAACGAGCAGTTTAGTGACAGAGGAGGCTAGCAACAGCTACCTTCAATGAAGGAGAGAGAAAGAGAGAGAAGAGGAGAAGAGAGAGGGAAATGTAGAAGTGAGGGAGAAGGAGAGAGCATTTCAAAATTTTCCCAATTTTTCGGTCAGAATTATCCACGAAAAAATCCAATAGTAACGAGCTAACATTTATCAAAATGACACGTTTTATTTATTGACTTTATCGTTAGATTTTTCATCGGTAAATTCGACGGTAATATTGGAGCCAATAAAATCCAAATTCACACCAAAAATTACTATCAGAATTTGGGATAGAATACTGAATCTAACAGCAATTTTTTGGCCAAACAAATTTTGTGCCAATCCCTATGAAATTCCGACAGTAACGTCCCACTCAAAGTTTGACAGTAAATTCGATAATAAATTCGATAGATTTCAGTGAATTTCTTATAGTGACAAATCTCAACATTAACAACTTTTGTACAAATACAATTAAACAAAGAACTCCGCTAAAGAGACAATGAGGAATCTTTACAATGTGTACAATAGGTTGGTTATTTAGCCCAATATAAATTAAAAAAAAAAACAACCCACATTTTAGCCTAATTTCAAAAATCCCATTCAAATTTTAACCATCCAATCACTAATTGAAATCAGGTTTTCCCCAATTCCTTCTACCTCTACCGATGGCAACCCTCCCCCCACCCCTGGCACGTCCTCCTCTGAGCATTCTACCGCAGTGGCGCTAAAGACAGCTGAACCTCCATCAGCTACGACCGCAAGTGCACCCCTCTCCCTCGCATCCGCACTTCTTCCGTCGCCGGCAGCAACCAGTTCCGTCGGCGCCTGCTTCCCATCGTGATTCTTTTGTGGCACCGCCGGAGACCTCCTTCGTCGATTGAGTGGCGCGTCACTCGAGCCTGGGTTCTGGCTCTCTTCAGGACCAGTACCCATACTGGGGCTTGCATCCTGTGTCCGCCGCAGTAGCATCTCAGCCCGTTGAAGCCGTGACCACTGAACATGTCACCCTCATTGCTACTACGGCACCCACCATCTTCCGTCATCGACCAGCTACCATAGGTTAGTTGATTAATTTTTTAATGTGATGATAACTGTTTCACTTGCAACTAGTTGTACATGCAATGAATCTTGTTGAGTTGTTTGATTCTTCATAGTGAAGAACACCATGGTTGTAATTTCAATGTATTGGAATGTGTTGAACAAGTTGTTGTTATTGATGTTTGAATTTGATTTTATCTTAGCGCGGGAACACCATGGTTGCAATTTCAATGTATTCAATCCTTATTTGTCATGAAACAAATGGTTACTTTACTATGTATCCGGATGGTTGATTTTCATTGTAAAGATTGCTATTTGGGTTATGTTGTTGGGTTGTTTACTTTATCATGTATCCAGATGGTTGGTTTACATTCTAGTGACTGTTATTTGGTTTTACTATATTGTTAGCTTGTTTGAATCAGGTACTGTATGATGCGTGTCTTGTTCTTAAGCAACTTAGCTCGGTCTTTGAGACATTTTAAAGATTTGATTAAGTAAAGAAAATGTATACATGGTCCTCAGGTCAAGCTTCAGACTCGAATAGTCAATAAATTAATAATAAGTTTGCTTTTGTGTTTGATTATCATTCAATGTAAACATGTTGACTTAATATTAGATATATGATTGCTTTTGTCTTTGATGGTAATTCAATGTGAACATGATGAGATACCGTACAAAGCGGATGGTTACTTTACTATGTATATGGATGGTTGGTTTCCATTCTAGTGACTGTTAGTTGGTTTTACTATATTATTAGCTTGTTTGAATTAGGTGCTGTTTTATGCGTGTCTTATTTTTAAGCAACTAAACTCAGTCTCTTAGACCTTTCAAAGATTCGATTAAGTAAAGAAAATGTATATATGGTCCTCAAGTTGAGCTCCAGACTCAAATAGTCAATTTTTATTTGACATAAAACGGATGGACCGGTGATGCACCGGTGATCTTTGCCCAGAAAACCCTTTCCTACCTTGAATCTCTTGATATGATGTCTGGGAAGGTAATTAACAACCTTAGTTTTGTAGTGCACATGTTATTTTTTCCTTTTTCTTCTTTTAATTGCAATTTATTTGCATGATTTAGGAGGATAGAGAGAATATTTTAAGGGCCAGGGCCACTGGGAAAGCCGTTCTGACAAGCTCTTTTAGGCTTTTAGGGTCTCATCATCCTGGTGTGGTTTTAACATTTCCTGTTTACAAATCTAAGCTTCCTCCAAATCCAACATTGGAAGAACGCATTAAAGCAACAACAAGGTATGCTTCCTCATTTTCACTTCTTCTTGGTTTCTCAAGTTTATTTCTTAGATATATGAGGAGTATTTTCCATTTCTAAAATGCTCCAATGAGGTAGTAATTAAATATTATTTCGATTTTTTGGATTTTTTTTCCCAAAGAATAATAATCAAAACTTTCTTAATTCAACTTAAAAAGAGATTTTTTTCCATAAAAGAGAATTTTAAGGACCACTTTTTGGTTCAATTCTCAATTAATTGATAGTCCTTTTGATTGCACTAGTGTAAACATTTCAATTCATACACCATGAAGACAGGCTCCAATTGTCCAACATAGCACAGGTGACTTTGTCAATTATAGTCTCATTGCTTCCAGTGATAACCAAATACTGTGACAGCTTTTGCTTCATTCCCAATTCATGGAGTTATGGAGCTATTGTAATATGCATCCATGACAAAGTTTGTTTGTCAATGCTACATTCATTGCATCCCTTGACAAATGGCAGAATACTATTTAGCCAATGTGAAGATAACAATTGCATTCTCCATTATTAAGCTTGCTTTTGATTACACACTGTTTTTCATTTCATATCCTTAAATGGAATATGTCTGCTTTGAATTCATGTCCTGTCCAATATTTAGTTCAAATTCCATAATCACGTTAGTGGACTAGTCAGTTACTTTTACTTCACTCTGGTTGCTTACTTTTTGCCTGATTAGAAGACTTTGTTAAAAAATATTGTGAGCATGGTGCCTATTATAAACTAAAATTTTACTAACACGCTTAATCCGGTTTAAGTTAGTCATTTTTTTGGTGGTTTATATTGCTGATATTTATGTCATAGTACCATATGTCACTTAATTCCTTTGGTTGGTTTTTTTTGTTTATGTTCGATTGCAGGTCATAGAAGTGACGGACATGACTGAGCTAGAAACTAATGAGACAGAATGTGGTCATATTGTTGAATTAGATTTAGTTTACCATTCACTGAATTCAAGTATGCTTGGAGTTGTTGCAGTTAGATATAAGTGATTAAATTATAATAGACATGTTATTACATTGCTAAATCCTACTTAATTATGTCATATTCCATAATGTAAATATATCACAAAGTGTAAATTTTTTCAATTATAAAACATATGCCGTTAATATCATGAATATGTGATTAAGGAGAAGTTTAACCCAAAAGTGTTATAAGTTGTGGTCAATGACGAATATTCCAGATGTTCATTTCACTATGTTGGCAAATGGTTATTTTTATTCATATGTGGATGGTTATTTAAGTAATCACATGTTAAATATACTAAATGCTCAATTCATTAGGTGTGGAGATGGTTGTTTTAATTAGTAATTGGATGGTTATTTTATTAGATTCGGTTTACGTATAAACAGGTAACAAATGCGGGATGTTCAGTTCTCTATGTAGCTGGATGGTTATTTTACATGCTACGTGGATGATTGTTTTGTTGAACTTGGGACCTTCTCAAACTTATCAAGATTTGCAACAGAATTATGGAGTTTTACAAAAAGAACAAAGCATATACGTAATTGTGACTAGTAAAACATCACCATGCGTCTTACAAAAGAAAAATCCCTATATTCAATAAGATAAAATGTTGCAAAGTAAATTGTACTATTCAAATTTATCCGTCTATTTGTTTTCTCCCTTTGTCAGTCCCCTTCATGGGTAACCCTTAATTAATCGAGAGACTCACCTGATCCATTCAGTGAAAATTCAGAATCCAAATTGAGACAATTAAAATTTTATGAATCAATTTAATGCTAGAAATAAATTTCAGAGATTAATTTAAGTATTAACTCATCTATTTTTATTTTTTAACCTCTATCCAAACAAATCCTAATAAGGAAAGTCGAATAACTCACCACACAAAAACAAGAGACAACTACACAACAAAGTCAAAGCCTCGTTTTATATGGAGGAGACCATCTCCAAGTTGTAATCATGGTTCTGAAAACTGAATCGAACTACCTGGTCAAATCGAAAAAATTGTAGTCTAGTAGTTAGCTCGATTCAGTCAGATGGATAAACTGCCCAAATTGATAACTGGAGTTGAATTGAAAAAATTGGTCGGGAACCCATGAATTGATTGATCTGGTACCCAAACAATTTTTGAAAAAATAAAACAAAAACACATATCTATCTTTTTTGTTCTCTTCTCTTTATCTGCACCTCTTCTATTGGTTTTCTACTATCTAGACCTGCTTTTTTCGGCATTGTATCCTTTTGCCAGAGTCGCGTTCATCTCCTTGTCATTCTCCATTGTCCATCTCGGTCGTTCATCAATGTTAATCGCATCTGTGTTGGTCCTCCATTTTTCGGACTCAATACTCAAGCAAATCATAAGAACAAAATATGATGTGAGAGTAAGAAAACTATTAGAAGAAGAAAATGTGTGTGTGTGTGTGTGTGTGTGTGTGTGTGTGTGAGAGAGAGAGAGAAACGAAAGAAAAACTGATTAAAAGAAGAAGAGATGGTGGGAGGAAAAAAACTGAGATGTTTATCAGAGAAAAAGAGGCGAGGATAGAAAGAATGAGTAAGTTCAGAAGATAATAAGAGATTTATGTTTGGGTCTCATCAAATTTTGGATTTTTTTAAAGAGTAAATACCGTTTTCAACGCCTGTTCTTTTTGAAAATAGGCAAGCCACCCCTTAACATTTGAAAAATGACAAATTGGTTTCTGTCCACCTTTTTCATTAGACAATTAGGCCCTTCTGTAGCTCTCACTGTTAAAGTTGACAAAAAAAAGTTGAGGTGTAATGTTTAAGGTGTGACATGGCCTGTACACATCCTACGCAGATAGCTGCCTATTCGTTGGGACCATTAAGCCCCTACACACTCAGAAAAATGACGTCATTTTCGTTTGAAGAAAAATGTGTTTTGTGTTTGTGATGACAATAATCATCATTAATAGATGAACCATACTTTCTCAATTCTAACCTGAAAGAGATCATCATTGTCATCTATGTATTCCTTAATCTTTTTGTTTTTGTTAGCACAATGCTCCATTTCCCTCTAAAGCGCATTGCATATCCACAAAACCATGTGTGTATACAACTTATGCATTAAAATTTTGAAACTCTAATTGCAAAATTGTTCTCGTTTTCACCGCTACTAATTCGAGCTTTTGAATTCCCAAATTGAAGATTGAGAGATTTTACCTTTCACACACCCCAAATGCACAAAGAATGAAAAGGTGAACATTAATTATTCACTGAATTGAAGTCTTCTCATAATTACTCATTCAAAGAGTGGTAGCAAACTATGGGAGAACATCACAATAGAAGTGCACAACCTCTCGGTGGAAAGGCCAGTGTAGCAAAAAGTATATATGATATTGATTTGAATGCATTTCAATCTAGATTGAAGAGTTTATATTCATATTGGAATGAAAGTGAAATAGATTTGTGGAGCTCCTCTGATGCAATTATGATTGCATGTCCTCCACCTTCGAAAGATCTATGATATCTGAAATTTATTGCTCTGAACTTGTGGTTGCTTGGATTTGAGTTTGTAGAGAATATTGATATTTGTTACCCCCTCAATTTTTCAAAGTGGTGGAGAGTCCGATCTAAGACCTAGTGCTATCAGCAATAATGAATTACTTCTTGTGATAAGAATGACCTCTATTAAGACACTTATAACATTAGCATCCATTTACAAACTTCACATACATTAAATGAATGTTAAGACAAATGTTCTAAATGAATAAATTTATATGGATCAACCAGAATGTTATGTGCCATATGAAAATAAAAAAAAAGTTTGTAAATTAGTTGAGTCGTTCTGTGACTTAAAACAAGCGCTTAAATAATGGCATGATAAGTTTGATTAATCAGTAGTGTTATTAAGTAATTTCTCACATAATAGTTCAAAGAGATATATTTATTTAAAATTTATTAAGAATTATGGAGTATCTAAGGTTTGATTCCATATTCGAGTAACGAATGCATATCTAACTTCAAGAGATGAAGAATTTGAATGAAGTTGATACAATATTAGGCATAAAGATTTCTAATAATGAATTGGCTTTAAATAAAAAAGGTATTAAAATATTTAATCATCTCACAATTAAAGAAGCTCATACACCCTATGATCTTAATTTTAAATTAGACGAGAACATGGAAAGACCTGTAGGCTGTAGCATAATTAGAATATAATAGTGCTGTATAAAATTTAATGTATGCAATACAATGCATTATACCAGATTTAATATAGTATTTGTTATGTGTAAACTATCAAATTTTCTAGAGAATCCTAGAAACTAACAAATAAAAGCTATAACAAAGTTTTTTATTATCTCAACAAAACCATAAACTTGGGATTACATTATAGTGAATATCACATAGTTTTGGAAGGTTATATTTCGACGTAAGTTGGATTACAAATCTTAATAATAATAAATCTAGTTTAAGATGGATTTTCACCATAGAAAGTAGAACAATAAGTTTGGCCTTAAAAGAAACAAATATGTATTCCATATTCTATTATAAAGACTGAGTTTGTAGCTTTATAAACTTCAAGTAAAGACACAGAATGACTAAAAAATTTGTTATATACTTATATGAAATAAAATTAAGGCCACAACAAGTGAGAATCATTTCAATTTTTGTGATAACAAATCAACAATACTTTTACCATATAATAAGAGACATGGCCACTATGTTTTGATGACATGGCAAATACCCTTCTCCACCCTAATTCTTCTCCTTCTCCTTCCCCCTCCCCAACGCACTCCCCCCTTCCCCTTCCTGAATGCATTCTCCCCCCTCCCCAACCCTAATTCTTTCCTCCCCCTCTCTAACCCTAATTCCCCATCTCCAACGCACTTCCCCACTCCTCAGTCCAAAATCCCCCTTTCTAAACCCTAATCCCCTTCCCTTGCCTCTTTGAATTCTAATTCCCTTCCCAACACAGTGTCTCACACTCTCAACTCACTCTCCCCCAAAACAGTAGTAGAGCTCAACCTTCTCAGTCTTACAGAGCCAGTGTCATCGACACCGCACTGTCGCCATCTCGTCGTCGGGTCTTCTGCGTCCGCCAGTGTCTCCTTCGTAGCATTGTGTTGTCTACACGCCTTCACCGCTGTCGCCTTCACTGCTTGTATCTGCTTGCTGCTAGCCCCCAGTCATTACCATGCCTCCTCTGTCTGGGTTTCATCTTGGCTCTATCGTGTCCTGCCCCCTCTGTGTCTGGTGTTGGTGTTCTTCTTCTATTCTTGCTTTGGTGGTGTCTGTATTAAGTTTTATTTTATTTTATTTTATTTTATTTTATTTTATTTTGATTATTGTATATGAATTTGTTTCTGAGTTTTATTGTGATTAATCTTTTTGAATGATAATTTAACCTAAAAATTTGGGACAATTCATGATTTGGGACAACTCTGTTGATGTTGAGGTTGTTGTTGCTGTGAATGGTGGTGTTGAGGGAGGAAGAGGGAAGTGTGCGTTGGGGAAGGGGGAGTGGTGGAGAGAGAGAGTGGTGGAGGTTGTTGTTGCTGTTGATGTTAAAGTTGTTGTTGCTGTGAATGGTGGTGTTGAGGGAGGAAGGGAAAGTGTACGTTGGGGAGAGGCTTGTGATGCGGCGGGGACTGCGATTAGGGAGAAGTGTGCGTTGGGGATGGGGGCTGCGACAGGGAGGGAGAGGGAAGGGGAGGGAGTGTGTATTGGGGAGGGAACTTTGAGGGTGGTTTGCCAAGTCATCAAAACACGGTGGCCACATCAGCACTATGCTTGCCGGAAATGTGCTCCGGTGAACTCGTGGGTACGCTTGTCAAATTTTAAAACCTTTTAAGGACCATTTTGTCAATAACAATAGTGAGGTACTAAAATGTCAGCGTTTGAATCTTTCGGGTACTGATTTGGTCATTACCTCTAAGATTTATAATGAAAATTCTAGACACACAAGTTTGAAACATGAGTTTGTAAAGCAATTAACAAATATAAAAGAAATTTAGCGGATTTTTTGACTCAATGTTTGTCAAGGAATAAAATCAAAGAGGCTATCGGTAAAATCAAATTAAAATGTATTATGATTAAATGATAGGAACTCAACCTCATTTCACTGACCAATAATTTTAAAGTTTAATGGATACTAAAAAATTATTCAACAAATGGAGTAATAAGATATAAAATTTATTTCCTATAAATAAATTAGAAGGATAAATTAAAATTTTAATAAATTGATAATAATATTTATTAAAAAATTTCACATATATGAATATAAAAATTATATTATACTACGCATGGAATATTGATTTAATCAATTATACATTTCGTTAAAATTTTCAAAATTTATACTAAAAAAAATACTTAATTTTAGTACATATTCTTTACACATATACTTTATTAATTAAGTGTGCCAGTTTAATTATTGAGAATTCTAAATTTTTTTTGTTAAAGGGAATATAAAATTTCTTATTATTGCTTGGCAAAAGAATTCTTAGAGGTTTTATTATAATGTGCCAAAATATTATTATCAATCTAATAGTAACTTTAGATAGAAGAATATATCTTTAAAGATAATGATTTAATCGTATTTTAAAATCATAATAAAATTTATTTTTATCATCTTTTACTCGTTATTTTCCCAACATATATTATTGAGCCCCTTTACACATTCAAACAATTTTATATTTAAGTTTATCTAAGTTATTTAGTTTATGCTGAGACTTCTTCTTCTTTTTCCTCCTCCTCCTCCTCCTCCTCCTCCTTTTTCTTCATCTTTTTTTTATTATTGTCATCGTCACCACCACCATACTACTACATCCATCTCCTCCTCCTCCTTCTCCTCCTCCTCCTGTTTCTTTTTTATTTGAATTTCTTTGATCTCCTCCGTCCTTTTCTTCTTCCTCCTCCATCATCATTATCGTCATCACCAATAACACCAACATTTTGCTAACATCTTTATTGATTCTGATTCTCTGTGGTGATCGAATGAACCGAAAATATTATCAAAATAAAATCATTGTATAATACCAAATGAACTGAAAATGGTCCATTATATAAATTCAAATTCAGAAAAAACATGCGTCTCGAATGAACCGAAAATATTATCAAAACAAAACTATTGTAGAATACCAAATGAACCGAAAATTTTTCATTATATAAATTCAAATTCAAAAACACTTGCTTCTCGAATGAACCAAAAATTAGCTCAAAATAAAACTATTGTATAGTACCAAATGAATCGAAAATCATCCATTATATAAATTCGAATTCGATGATAACGATAACGACGATACGTATTAGAAGAAGACAATGACGATAACAATGATGGAGGAGAAAGATGAAAAGAAAGGAGGAGACAAAATTCCAATAAGAGGAAGAGGAAGAGATGGTGTTGGTGACAACGGTAACAAAATTGAAAAATAATAAAAAAGGAGGAGGATAAGAAGAAGAAGAGGAGGGGAGAAGAGAACATGAAAAAGAAACGCGTAACTCAAATCACTTGAATGAACTTGAATGTAAATTGCTTGGATGTGGAGAATTACTCTATATTACTGGCTGCTTTGATCACATATCCTTTTGTTGCATTGGCAAATTTATAAGGTTAGGGAATTTAAAAGAAAAAAAAGGTTAAATATTTAAAGAAAGAGAAGAGTTAATATTCAATTTGGTCCCTAAATTTACATGCGAACCTCAATTTAATCCCTACAGTTTCAATTGACTTTTTTTAATCTCCAAACTTTTCAAACGTAATTCACATTAGTCACTGGGACAATTTTCGGCACAAAAACGTTAATGAAGCATTGACATGGACAATCAAATGTCATACTGGAACTTACAAAACGACGTTGTTTGGATTTTGGCGCTTAAATAGTCCAAAAATGATGCCGGATTACTTGTTTTAGGAGAAAAACGTTTCAATAAATACCACTTATGATGTTTTTTTGGACTATTTGAGTGCCAAAACAAAAAAATCGTCGTTTTATAGAGTCCAACGTGGTATTTGACTGTCTACATCAGCATTCCGTTAATGTTTGTGCGTCGAAAATTAGCCTAGAAGCTAAAGTGAGTCACATTTGCAAAGTTTGAAAACTAAATAGAGACAATTAAAATTTTAAGGACTAAATTGAAGTTTGCGTATAAATTGAGGGGCTAAATTGAGTATTATCTTGAAAGAAAAACACTACTAATTTTTCCATTCCAACTCAGAGTGTGTGTGGATGAGCAGAAGACATTTATCTTTCCTCACACCAAGTGCTCATAATTCAACCGTTGACTTGGGTACAAAAAAGTTTAAAACTTCGAGCCAATTATTTCACTTACAAACTAGCGTCTAGCTAAGATTAATTGAAGGTGAATACCCTGATTCGCCGAAAAAGTACTCCATCCCACCACCAAGAAAAAGGAAAAACTACCAAAAAGAAAAAACAAAAAAGGGTTACAAACTCTTCCATGGCTCCACCTCCATCCCACCACAACTCATTATTCAGCATGCAGAGTGGATATTTTCATGTGATACTCAAATATGAATTTTTTTTTTTTTTTTACATAATGCAATTTTTTCTCTTGTGTATTTTCTGTTAATCTGACTTAAGGGTTAAAATTTGATGATAAAAATCACATTTGAGTTATGAAAAAAGAAGAGAAAATCCATTCCGCATTCAGCATCTATATGCAGCCCTTCTCAAGCCTTGATATGATTTTAAGAGTCTGTTTGACAATTTTTCAAATCAAATTGCCATTATGTAGGGTCGAGTTATACATAAATAACGTTTGGCAATTACTCAGATTTTTATTTACTTTATTTTTTTCGATTGTAATTACTTAGATTTTTGGGTGAGACGTGGACTGGCTAATTTTAACATTTGTGCTACATCAAAAGATAGTTATTATTTCAGGGTCTGTGTTTCATCACAGCTTCTATGCATGAAGACCACTTTAGTCATTGTTTCGGAAAAGAGACAAAGAAAAAGAAATTTATTTAAAGAAAGAACCAAATACAAAAATATATAAAGGTGTTTTTTCCAATCCTCTGTCCGCCAAAAAATAGGGATCAGACACAATTTTGGCATTATGGGAGACACTAACTAAACCTAGACATTACTCGAGACCATTCACAAGAAAACCCTTAGTGGGGTTTTTGGTAAACAAAAGTGCCATAGGCCTAAAAAACCAAATAGCCTACACTAAAACAGGAACATTTCGGGGCAGAGACATCCCCATAGCATCACTGATCAAGAGTTGCTCGATCCCCACAGGGGCCAAGTTCCAGTATTTAGTGTTGGGTGACTGAGTGTATAGTGTGGGTGACTGTTGTGTCGTTATCATGCTATAATGCCTAGTATTGAAAGTTGTCCAACCTATTCTCCTGACCAAAAAATGAAAAGACCATTCACAAGAGAATCTAACCACAGCTCATCAAAACCATTCACTTAAAGATGACCTCAAATCAAAATATCTCAAAAACGAAAATTCTCCATTAAGAAACACTGGAAGTGTTAAGGTGAAAGGAGCTCGAGCCAAGCAAATAATGGAGCCACGTTCTTATGAAACCATTAAAGGCTTGTTACCTACTCAATGGAAATCAGAGTCATAAGCAAAATTTATAACTAAATGACATACATGACATTCATCAGAAATCACATGATAATTATTATTTTCTTCCCTCTCTTAGGTGATTCTATAAACAAATTATTGGCCTTATTTTGGGAGAACATTTTTCGGAAAAAAAAAATAATTAAAACAGAGAAGAAAATCCGTTTCTATAGTAGCAAAGCCAAGGGTACAGTTTATTGTATATAAATCAAAACTTGACAAGAAAATCATGATCTTAAAACTGAAATTGGAAATTAACGACCTTCAGCACCAGTTATAAAAACGGAAATGATGGTTGCATTAAGAACCCGGTCATAAATCATAAATTGCTACAGTTATGCGGCTCCAGATTATCTTCAACCTAAAAATAAGGGAATAAAGGTTTACAATACATAGCAAAACATGATCAACTGGTCTTCGGATCGGGCATGGGAAAGAGGCTGCCGCTTGCACCCCTTGGTGGTGCAAAACCCAAGAACTTCTGCAAATTTGTTCGGATGCTAATGGAACATAAGAAGTATAGAAATGCCATGGAACAATCAGTGGGGTCACTACCCTGTAACCCTCGATGGCTCATCTTCATAACAAGACCAAAAGGTTTAAAGGGTAATTTGGCAACTACCTTGCCTTCAAAGAGTGAATTTAGCAAACCAAAGACCACAAAGAGAACTAGCGCAACCACACCCCCAGACTTGAATTTGAAGAGAGACAAGTCACGACTGGATTCTTTCAGGCTTGTCTCAACACGGTCAATTTTTTTGGTCTTAGACTTCTTGATGTTGATTTTGTTGCTCTCTGTCTTCATTGTCTCAAGCTTCTTGGAGGCTTTGTCGATTGAAGAGCGAAGGTTCTTGTATGAATTGGTGCGGTAGATCAGAACCCATGAGATAGCCTCACAAACAATAGCTGTGCAGAAGGAGATGCCCACTACAGTTAGACCATCTGAGTACTTGAAATCTGAGAAAGGATTTGCCATGGAATGGAAGGAAGAATTTACGGGAAAATTATAGAATTAGAACTGGATGTTGGTCTGAACTGTTGTTTTAAGCTTCCAAAGCCTGTTAATATATAGAGACCAAATCATATATCATAGTGTAGGGTACGATAAATGATTTTTATAATTAAATTTATACTATATATATTAATTCATTCTAACCCATACAACATGTTTACAAATAATAAATATAAAATTATGAAAATACCAATTATCTCCACATTATTAACATAAAACTCATTTTCACAAATATGTGTGAATAACTATTGTCCTTCCCTTCCACAATACACAATAAATAACCATCACAGAACTTGACTTCGGCTACTTGCAATCCATGTGCTTAATGTATAATTAACAAATCTTAAAGGGGAAAAAATCCTTTAAGAAGAAAACAAAGTGAAAGAACTGATGGATGTAGAGCGATTTATATCAAGTTATCGACATCCCATTCCTGTCTGAGTGTCTGTCATGTTTAACAAAATGCAAACATCATGGCATTAAGAAAGTGATTTGTGCAGAAAAACAAACAGCAACCAGGGACTTGTCACAGATGTCTTGATGTTCAAACATAAAAAGCTCATACTGATTTGGTTGTAAAAGTGAATATCCATAAAATTAAAGAGGCAAGAATTAGGAAGCAAATTTACCTGGGCTAGCAAGGAAGCTTCCCTTCAAACTATGTCTCCAATTTCAAGATAAACTACAACTTCAGAAATATGAAAGTCACATAAAGTGCAATCACATAATAACACTACAGAAGCAACTAACATTATATAAAGTATAACCAATTAGCAATAAATAATCATCATTTAATTTTGTGATTGGTAGAGACTAAGGGAAGAGATTTAGAAAAGAGGATCTGTAATTTTTGAGAATCAATATGATACACGGTGCAACCTACTTATAGGTGTTTAGTCGTGTGAAAAAAAGAGAGGAGAAAGATAACTATTTAAGTTAAATTCAGATAATAATTCAAGTATCTAACTACACCATCCTAACTAATATTTAAATACTCGAACAGTGAGAAACTAAACACATATCTAAGAATGTTAATATACACATAGCAGCAACTAAATTACCAGAGCTACATAATAAGGATTAAAACTCTTCAACATCTATACACACATTAAATGAGTAAATGCTCATATCAAGCTGGTCCTAGAAATTATTTTTGAATCAACTTGGTAACCGATATTTTCCCATGAATCAAATTAGACATTGTGAAAACTTCCATTAACAGAATGCTATCGCGAACTGTTAAGTGCCAAAGTGGCACTCAAGCAAGACGAGATTGTTTCGTTGTTGAGTGAATCCCACGAAAACGTCATATTTGCCCTTCAAACACCAAATACAAAAATGAATTCACACCCCACCCCACATTAACTACTATTTCCCAGTAAAACAAACAAATTCTTATTCTTCCAACTCATCTTATGTCATCTTCTAGCCACTGTAGTACCACCTGATGACAAACCTATCCATGCAAGGACTCCATTAATGAATCGCAGGACGAACATGATTCACCGAGAAAATATCAGTACCACATTGATTCAAAAAATATTTGGGAACCAACTTGATGCAAGCATAAAAATTTAGGGACTAGGTTGAACATTTGCTCCAAATTAGATCATAAATTCTGTGCATAATTAATTCCAAGTTTCTATTAATATTTGAGTAAAAATCAACTCGAATCAAGTGATGGATCAAAGAACATCCAAATCTTCTTATTAAGGCAATACAAGATTGACATTAAATCTTCTTATCACACGAATCGCAAGTGATCGGAAAGCAAACATATATATATGGGCTTTTGCGACCTAAATGTTTAGATTTTGAATGTAACCGTCAAAAAGATTGGCCAGCCTCTCTACCCACTGAAATCTGAACTCCAACGGGTAGGGGTTGGACACAAAAGAAAAGATGTGATGTCAAAAGCCTTTGACTTCTAAGTTCTAACTTTAAGATCAACCAATATCCAAAACAGATAATAATAGCAACAATAACAATGATGATAACAAGAATAACAATCATAAAGAATTGAAGTTGGAAGACGCATTAGGACGGAAACAAATCAAGATAACCAGCACAAAGACGAAAGCGAAGAACACATGAAACAGAAAATTGGAACCTGCAGTTGGCTGTGACTGATGTGGAAGACGAGTGGAGCCGCTGCGAAAAGTGAGGACCGAAGAAAAACAGCGATGGGATTAGATTATTTGATCTGAGAAAGAAGTAAACAAAATAATTTGAGATCGTGCGACAGGTTTTTTTTTTTTATATGTTGGACGGAGTATGAGAAGAATTTTAAAATAGAGAAGAATGAGCCCTGTATGCTGCGGCCTTTATTGCTGAGCCCACTTATAAATCAATAATGACAATTATTATCACTACAAAAATTAATAATGTTATTTTTTATTTTTTAAAATTCTTCTTTATCTTTGTTGTTTTTCGTCAATGTTTTTTTAAAAATAATTTTAGGATAATATGCAAGAAAAGAATGAAAAAATTAGTTTTTTAACATAGTTTTAGGGTAGATATCTCAGAAAAAGATTTTAATATATAAATTGTTAATCAATAAAATAGTATAAAATTTTATAAAAAAATCTTATAAAAATAACAATTATTTAAGTTTTTTATTAAAAAAATCGCTAAACTAGTAAGTTGTCTTAAAAACTACTAAATAAAAAATTTTATAAATAAAATTTATAATAAGTTCTTTTCTATAAAATATCTTTAATTTTAATAGGTTTTTGAGGGAAGAGATAATAGATACTAATGATAATTGATTCATGAAAATTTTAATAGATTTCTTAGGGAAGCAGAAACTAAGTATAATACCAGAATTTATTTACTAATTTAAAAAAATTATAATTTCTCTC
>NC_029790.2:113770838-113775316 GCF_000816755.2 Arachis ipaensis | reverse complement strand
TCATGGCCAAAAATAATTTTTAAAAAAATAAAAAATAAAATTTAGATATCAATTTTTTTTATACACTTTCTAAATAACTATCCAAATATTTTTATAAATTTTCATATTAATCACTTGCATAATATCAAAAAAGTGCTTGCACAAACTTCTATTAGTAGCACCAAATATAATGTTATTGAGATAAACATACTCCCAGAATGATAATTTTTTTTATTTAAGATAAATAATGTTATATCAACCTTCTACGAATTTTTTGCAGAATCTACAGAGCCCACAACGACAAAGACGTGGATGATCCTTGTAGATGGGTTATTCAACAAACTCAAAAGTGGAGCAAGGATTCTTAAAGATCAACAATACAATACAAGAATATGAGTATCCCTCAAAACTAGATGGTAACAAATGAAGCCTCATTCAAGAAGCTCATTGTTGGTATTTAAATTTGTCTAGATATTTACATGTTATTGTTGTTGTTATTATTTTCTTTTTTTTTTTAAATAAAATTAAAAATTAAAAAAATAATTTTATTTTAATATTTTTTATATTAATATCCAAAAAAAAAATATGAAAGTCACCAGTAATAAGTTGGCAGCAGATCAAAGTAAGAGAAAAGATCTTTAGCAGCATGAAGATATTGAATAACAAAATCATGCTCAGCTCATCCCCAACCTGTCATCGAAAATAACTGCCAAAACATGTGCGAGTGCTGAGATTTTCTTCTTTAGTTTGTATTGATGTAGGAATATTTTTTTTATAGATATTACAAGTTAGTCTAAAGAGATCATTATTGTCGGTAGAAATTTTAAAAGAAGTAGTTATTTTAAAATTTCAACAAATAGAGATAAAAAAAATTCTCAAAGAAGATTGTTGAAGGAATTTCAAAGAATCAGTAAAACTAACATTATTCTTGGTATGCAGTTTTTTCGCTACATTTTATTTTAAATTTTCTTTCAGATCTAACATATAAATTTCATCGTTTTCTTTAAATTTTTATGATATTAATGTGATTTATATATTGTCTAAATCAAAAGTGTCTTTAAAAATGTAAATAACCACTCCATCAACTGTTATATCAAAGATTATAATATGATTTATTTTATAATTTTAGTTTATTTCTTCTGTACTTTTTTATAATTATTTAATCAATATTTTTGTAAAATAATATAATATTATCATAATATAATATATTTTATAACTCTTCAAATTATCTAATGATAAAAATTAGAAGAAGATTAGGATACTGGTTAAATTATTCTATCTAATATTCTTAAGAATTTTATTTCAGATTTAATCATGAGCGAGCTATGATTAAACTTAATTTCATAAAAATTATTAAAAACATAATTAATTAAGTTGTCACCAATGGTGTTAAAAAGTTTCGGTTAATAAAAAAATAAAAATATATATATTTAAAAAAAGACTAATTAAATTAAATTCATAAATAATAATAAAGTAAAAGATAACCGTTTGAACGGATAAGATAGAGTGTTAGTACTTTTTTCATTCATAATCAACCCCCAAATCTAAACTCTGGTATTACAGTTTTTTATTTTTTTTATTTATTTTTTTTTCTTTTACATCTAGTTAATCATTCCATTTTTTGTGAAAAATTTGATTAATAGCGACTTCAAATTTCATAATACGATTTCCTTTAAAAGTGACGAATATCTTTCTCATCTCTAGATCGCCATCAAGTTACACCGTTCCGGATAAGAATGTTGCGACAATTTGACTACTCTACTAAAGACATTTTTTGTAGGTCAAGCCTTATATTAATTTTTTTTTTCATTGATCTTTTTTTCCTTAAATATATATCTTGTATGTTAATTTGTATTTATATTATTTGTACATAAATTGTTCCATTATTTTTCATCACATGTACTCACAAGCTCTAAATCCGAGCTCAATACCCATAAGTTAGATAAAAGAATAAGCTAAGTAATGTTGTTTTGTGAAACCTTCGGTACTTTTATAAGCACATAAAAATTTCTGTCTCGAATTTATCATCTTTTTCATGCATGAATAAAATTTTTACTATTAGCCAATGTATTGGTGTTTGAAAAATTCAAAGATCTGATAAAGAGTCTAAAGCCATCACGTTCACATTATATGTACAATCTTAGAACCTTTTTTTAAGAATCAAATCTTTACATTTCACTAAATGATTTTTGTTATTATTTTCTTTAATGCTAATTTTGTTTTCCCATATGTTGCATATACATTATCCAATTTTGCAAGGATATCATCAAATAAATAAATTAACTAAAAAAATAGTGATAATTAACTTTATGATACTATTTAATTAGGAGTTATTTGTAATATGTCTTAGAATATTATTAGTTTATTTAAGTAAGTGTCAAAAATTTAAATTTTACTTTGTATATATAATAATTTATTGACAATGACAAATTTTTAAATGGAGTTCAAATTCACAACAGATTAATTCTTGATTTATTGTGTTAGAATATACTGTGAAAAAAAAAACTAAAATAAAATATCTATACATAAATTTTACTTTATATAATTTTGTCCCTATTGTTAATTTTTTAGGGTCTCCCTAGTTGTCGCCTGATGAAAATGTGAATTTGAGTCAAATGATTTAATAGTGCTTAAACAAATATGGTCTCAAATGAGAAGGCAAGAAGACTTTATTGAAAAATTTGAAGATATTTCTTATCTGCTTTTCATTTCTATTGATACTCAATTATTAAGGGTTATGCTCCAATTTTAGGACTCCTAATACTAGTGCTTCATATTCAATCAGTTCAATTTGATGCCAATCGAAAAATACTCCAAGTTGTGCCTAAAGATAAAATTTATTATTATTGTTCTTTGATGCGTGAGCATTTTGTCTATCTTTTTCTAGTGAATTTGTATCTAAATTGTTGAATTTAATTAAGAATTAATTATATTTTAGCCATTATGGATGCTATTTTGAATTTTGTACAATACTGTTTATTTTAGATAGCATTTGGCGGAATTTGATGGAGTTTCTGCAGAAAAAGAGAAGAAGCCAAGGAGATGACCAGCGAATACCGACGCGGACGCATGGCTCACGCGACCGCGCGGAATGGAGGAAATCGCAATGACGCGATCGCGTGCCTGACGCGATCGCGTGGACTGGAATCTGCACAAATGACACGAACGCGTGGACGACGCGGACGCGTCACATGCACCACGTGCAGAAAATGTAGAAAAACGCTGGGGGCGATTTCTGGGCTGTTTTAACTCAATTTTCAGCCCAGAAAACACAGATTAGAAGCTGCAGAATGGGCAGAACAAGTGGTCCTCATCCATCAACTGAAGATCTGTTAATTAATTCAAATTTAAATTCAAATCTTAAATTAGGAAAAGATATTATCTTAAGTTTAATTTTAAATATTAGATTTTAAATTTATTAGGATTAGTTATAAAAAGGGATCTGATGCCATCAGATTGGAGGACGGTACATTTGGACCTGAATCCTTATTTTCTCTTTTCCATGAGTAACTAAACCTCCACTGTTAAGGTTAGGAGCTCTGTCTATTTCTATGGATTAATTTTATTGCTTTTACTATTTTAATTTATGTATGGATTTATAATTTAAGAATTGTTTTCGCTCTTTATTTTATGAATTTGGGTGGAACGGAAGTATGACCCTCTTTTTATTTGAGTTCTTGTAAAACTTGGAAAAGCTCTTTATCTGAACAACAGCTTGAAAACTATTTCTCCTAAATTTTAATTATCTGAATTTAATAGGATACGTGACATATAATCTTTTTACCTCTTGGATAATTAGAGATTTTGTGGCATATAAACTAGAAATTGATTATCACCCTCTAATTGAAATTAATTGACCAAGGAATTGGTAGTTAATGAATTTTAGAGGAGACTAGGAAGGTCTAAGGAATTAGGGTCTAGTCACATACAATTTGCCATAAATTAAATCCTGCATAATTAAATTAGTTAGTAAGAAAAGTTAATTCGGAAAAATAAATAACTCTGAAACCTTAACTATCTTTTCTATATATTATTCCCATCTTAATTACTTGCCTTTCTTCAATATTTTTGATATTGTTTAATGTCTTTTATATTGCATCTCAACACTATTTTCTGTCTGTCTAACTAATCCTATCAAACGCTATTGTTGCTTAATCCATCAATCCTCGTGGGATCGACCCTTACTCACGTAAGGTATTACTTGGTATGACCCGGTGCACTTGCCGGTTAATAAGTGTGGTTATAAAAATACCACACCAAATTTTTGGTGCCGTTGCCGGGGATTGATTGTGATTGACAACTACTCCTTGTTTGATTGCTTAGATTAGATAATTGTTTTTCTAATTAAGTTTATTAATTTTTATTTCTCATTTTTTTTCTTTATTTTTTTTCTTTATTTTTTTTCTTGCTTTTCGTTTCCCTTCCCAGTCCCCGTGCTTTCTTTTTTTTGTTTTACTTCGTTTTACTTTTAAAATTTTTTTTCTTTCCAAATTTTCGTC
>NC_029790.2:113741411-113770032 GCF_000816755.2 Arachis ipaensis | reverse complement strand
GTTTTCTGCTTGTGTATGCGCAGGAATAGAGACAAAGAACATCTCTTAGACTTTGATCCTGAACCTGAAAGAACTTTCAGGCGGCGTTTACAACAAGCAAGACTTTGCAAGACTGCAGAATCCACTATGGCAAATAATAACGCTAACGCCAACGTGGTAAATCCTAATGGGGATGATCAACAGAGGAGAGTGCTTGGCTCTTATTCTGCCCCTACTGCGGATCTTTATGGAAAAAGTATTGTGGTGCCTCCTATAACTGCAAACAACTTTGAGTTGAAGCCACAATTGGTCACCTTGATGCAGCAAAACTGCTAGTATCATGGACTTCCTCATGAAGATCCAAATCAGTTCATATCTGATTTTCTGCAGATATGTGATACTGTGAAGACAAATGGAGTGAACCCAGAGGTGTACAAACTCATACTTTTTCCATTTGCTCTGAGGGATAAAGCAAAGCTATGGCTAGATTCCCAACCAAAGGAGAGTCTGAATACGTGGAAAAAGGTTGTCACAGAATTTCTCACTAAATTTTTCCCACCAAAAAAGCTGACACAAGGAAGGATCATTTCCCCCTCCCTTTCATTGATCAGATGCTTGAGAGGTTAGCTGGTCATGCTTTTTATTGTTTTCTAAATGGATATTCTGGATATAATCAAATTGTAGTGGACCCTCAAGATTAAGAAAAGACAGCATTCACATGCCCCTTTGGAGTATTTGCCTACAGGAGAATGCCATTTGGACTTTGCAATGCTCCAGCAACTTTTCAGAGGTGTATGCTTTCAATTTTTTCTGATATGGTTGAAAAGTTTATTGAAATATTTATGGATGACTTTTCTGTTTTTGGTAATTCTTTTGAATCATGCCTTAAACATTTATCTCTTGTCTTGAAACGGTGTCAAGAATCAAACCTTGTTTTAAATTGGGAAAAATGCCATTTTATGGTTACAGAAGGCATTGTTCTTGGACACCGGATTTCAAGTAAGGGAATTGAGGTTGACAGAGCAAAGGTGGAGGTAATTGAAAAATTACCACCACCAACTAATGTTAAGGCAATTAGGAGTTTCTTGGGTCATGCAGGATTTTATAGAAGATTTATAAAGGATTTTTCTAAAATTGCTAAACCATTGAGCAACCTGTTAGTTGTTGATGTACCTTTTGTCTTTGATTCTGATTGTCTGCATGCTTTTGAAACTCTAAAAGCAAACCTTACTTCTGCTCCCATTATAGCTCCCCCTGATTGGGATTTACCATTTGAATTAATGTGTGATGCTAGTGATTTTGCTATAGGAGCCGTTTTAGGATAGAGGCATGGTAAGCTTGTACATGTCATTTATTATGCCAGTCGTGTGTTAAATGATGCTCAAAAGAATTATACAACTACAGAAAAGGAATTATTAGCTGTTGTGTATGCTGTTGATAAGTTTAGGTCCTATTTACTTGGTTCTAAGGTTATTGTTTATGCTGACCATGCTGCTTTGAAGTATCTTCTAACCAAACAGGATTCTAAACCAAGATTAATCAGATGGGTGTTGCTCCTTCAGGAGTTTGATATTGAGATGAAAGACAGGAAAGTGTCAGAAAATCAAGTAGCTGACCATCTCTCCAGAATTGAGCCTGAAGCAGGAGTACAACCACCCACAACTGTGACTGAAACGTTTCTAGATGAGCAATTGTTCCTCATTCAGCAGGCACCATGGTTTGCAGACATTGCAAATTATAAAGCCATGAATTTTATCCCAAGGGAGTACAGTAGGCAACAAGTGAAGAAGCTATTGATTGATGCAAAGTACTACATTTGGGAAGAACCATACCTTTTTAAAAGGTGCTCAGATGGAATTATCCGGAGGTGTATCCCAGATGAAGAAAAACAGCAGATTCTCTGGCACTGTCATGGCTTTGAGTATGGAGGCCACTTTGGTGGTGAGAGGACAGCTACAAAAGTCCTTCAGAGCGGGTTCTACTGGCCGACTCTCTTCAGGGACTCAAGAGCTTTCGTAAAGCACTGTGGCAGATGTGAAAAAGCTGCAAATCTCCCTGCTAACCATGAAATGCCACAGCAGGGACTTCTTGAGGTTGAGTTGTTTGATGTGTAGGGTATTGATTTCATGGGACCTTTCCCACCCTCACATTCAAACAACTATATCCTAGTGGCAGTCGACTATGTGTCCAAATGGGTGGAAGCTGTGGCTTTGCCCACCAATGATGCCAAGGTGGTAATGAGCTTTCTTCAGAGGTATATCTTTAGCCGGTTTGGTGTCCCAAGGACACTCATTAGTGATGGAGGAAGTCACTTCTGTAACAGACAGTTGGACTCTCTTCTGCATAGATATGGAGTCTGTCATAAGGTGGCAACCCCCTATCACCCTCAGACAAGTGGACAGGTTGAAGTTTCCAACAGGGAGCTTAAGAGGATTCTGGAGAAGACCGTCAGTGTTTCAAGAAAGGACTGGTCTAGGAAGCTTGATGATGCTCTTTGGGCATACCGGACAGCATACAAGACTCCAATTGGCATGTCCCCATATCAGTTAGTCTATGGCAAAGCCTGTCACTTGCCAGTGGAGCTGGAGCACAAGGCTTATTGGGCAATCAGGTACCTGAATCTTGATTCAGAAGATGCAGGAATTAAGCGGATGCTTCAGTTGAATGAGCTTGATGAATTCAGATATTCAGCCTATGAGAATGCCAAGCTCTATAAGAAGAGAACCAAGCTACTGCATGATAAGAAGATTGCCATCAGAGTCTTTGAGCCAGGACAAAGAGTGCTTCTATATAATTCAAGGCTCAAATTCTTTCCCGGGAAGCTGAAATCCCGGTGGTCAGGACCGTTTGTGGTTACCAGAGCCTCGCCATATGGTCATGTGGAAATACAGGAAGAAAATTCTGACAGAAAATTTACAGTGAATGGCCAGAGGTTGAAGCACTATCTTGGAGGCGAGATTGACCGCCAGAGGTCCACTCATCTGCTGAACTAGCAGAACTGACCGTCAAGCTAGTGACGTTAAAGAAGCGCTTGTCAGGAGGCAACCCGATAATTTCGTATCCTTCGCCATTTTTCGTAGTAGTTTTTCTTAGTTATTTTGTTTTTATCGAGTTCTTACTAATTCTCTGATCATGCAGCTATGTTCTTCCAAGAACCGACCAGCTCAAGCTAAAAAAAAAATGCTACGCGACGCGACCGCATCAGCGACGCGTCCGCGTCGCAAGGAGAGAAGAGACAAATAAAAACGAACAGAGAGTCACGCTGGAGCGTGGCTGGAGGCGTGCCAATGGCACAATTCATCCCACGCGACCGCATCACCGACGCGTCCGCGTCATATAGGCGTAATGGCCTCCCACGCGACCGCGTGACCCACGCGGCCGCGTGCCCTGATTTTCGACGTAAAACGGGTGCACAGCTGAAAGTTGTGCTAGAGTGGTGCTGGACTGGCGCTGGACGCGCAATTCCCTTCACGCGACCGCATGCCCCACGCGCCCGCTTCGTACCCCATTAACTGCCCACTCGCGTGATCGCATGCCCCATGCGATCGCGTCACCCCAATTTTGGTAATTATATCAATTTGAACAGAGAGTTGTGCTGGCGCGAGGCTGCACTCGCGCTAGAAGCACAAACTGGGTCATGCGACCACGTGACCGACGCGATCGCGTCAATCCGTATAAGAGCAATGCGCGTGACCACGTGCCCCACGCGGCCGCGTCGCTTGCGCCGCCCAGTTTTCTTTCTCTCTCTCTCCCAATCCTACTTCTCTCTTATTCTCTTATCCTTTTATTTTTTCTTTCATTTTAATATTTGTCTTTTCTAATTTCAGTTCCTCTTTGCTTGAGGACAAGCAAACTATTAAGTTTGGTGTTGACACTGCGCTTACAGGTTTTCTAGTACAAAAGGGAGGCAAATCATCTTCGCGAAGGAGCACAAGCTGAAGAATAAAGCGACCGCTAGGATAATTAAGGTGGTTGAGTTCCTTTCATTTTTTATTCCTCCCCTCTTTTTCTATGTTATGTTCCGGTTTCCTGTTATTTTGCTTTGTTTGTTGCATGATCCTTTATTAGTTAGAATCCTAGGACTAGTTTAGTTTTTCTATTGCTTTAATTCTGAAAAGATGTCTCATGTATTACTCACTGAGCTTAAATTAAAAAAAAAATAAAAATAAAAATATAAGAGTGATATATTGCATGAGAAAGTGGGTCTATATTGAATAATAGTCTTATTTACTTAAATGTGGTGGTATTTTCTATGATTCTGAATGCATGACATGAACAGTGCATATTTTTTGATAGTGAAGCTTATGAATGTTAAAATTGTTGGCTCTTGAAAGAATGATGAAAAAGAGAAATGTTATTGATAATCTGAAAATCATAAAATTGACTCTTGAAGCAAGAAAAAAGCAGTGAAAAACACAAAGGCTTGCGAAAAAAAAAATATAATTAAAAAAAAAAGAGCAAGCAGAAAAAGCTAATAACCCTTCAAACTAAAAGGCAAAGGGTAAAAAGGATCCAAGGCTTTGAGCATTAATGGATAGGAGGGCCCAAAGGAATAAAATCATGGCCTAAGCGGCTAAATCAAGTTGTCCCTAACCATGTGTTTGTGGCGTGAAGGTGTCAAGTGAAAAGCTTGAGACTGAGCGGTTAAAGTCGTGGTCCAAAGCAAAAAGAGTGTGCTTAAGAACTCTGGGCACCTCTAACTGGGGACTCTAGCAATGCTGAGTCACAATCTGAAAAGGTTCACCCAGTTAAGTGTCTGTGGCATTTATGTATCCGGTGGTAATACTGGAAAACAAAATGCTTAGGGTCACAGCCAAGACTCATAAAGTAGCTGTGTTCAAGAATCAACATACTGAACTAGGAAAATCAATAACACTATCTGAATTCTGAGTTCCTATGGATGCCAATCATCCTAAACTTCAAAGGATAAAGTGAGATGCCAAAACTATTCAGGATTGCAGTTGTAAACCCCACTATAAGAAGAGACATGAGCTTAATCGAACTCTCATCCTCATGAAAATTCACATCCTAAGCTTATATTAGTTTTGGTTGCTTGAGGACAAGCAACAGTTTAAGTTTGGTGTTGTGATGCGTGAGCATCTTGTCTATCTTTTCCTAGTGAATTTGCATCTAAATTATTGAATTTAATTAAGAATTAATTATATTTTAGCCACTATGGATGCTATTTTGAGTTTTGTACAATACTGTTTATTTTAGGTAGCATTTGGCGGAATTTGATGGAGTTTCTGCAGAGAAAGAGAAGAAGCCAATGAGATGACCAGCGAATACCGACGCGGACGCATGGCTCACGCGACCGCGCGGAATGGAGGAAATCGCAATGACGCGATCGCGTGCCTGACGCGATCGCGTGGACTGGAATCTGCACAAATGACGCGAACGCGTGGACGACGCGGACGCGTCACATTCGCCACGTGCAGAAAATACAGAAAAATATTGGGGGCAATTTCTGGGCTATTTTAACTCAATTTTCAGCCTAGAAAACACAGATTAGAAGCTGCAGAATGGACAGAACAAGTGGTCCCCACCCATCAACTGAAGATCTGTTAATTAATTCAAATTTAAATTCAAATCTTAAATTAGGAAAAGATATTATCTTAAGTTTAATTTTAAATATTAGATTTTAAATTTATTAGGATTAGTTATAAAAAGGGATTTGATGCCATCAGATTGGAGGACGGTACATTTGGACCTGAATCCTTATTTTCTCTTTTCCATGAGCAACTAAACCTCCACTGTTAAAGTTAGGAGCTCTGTCTATTTCTATGGATTAATTTTATTGCTTTTACTATTTTAATTTATGTATGGATTTATAATTTAAGAATTGTTTTCGCTCTTTATTTTATGAATTTGGGTGGAACGGAAGTATGACCCTCTTTCTATTTGAGTTCTTGTAAAACTTGGAAAAGCTCTTTATCTGAACAACAGCTTGAAAACTATTTCTCCTAAATTTTAATTATCTGAATTTAATAGGATACGTGACATATAATCCTTTTACCTCTTGGATAATTAGAGTTTTTGTGGCATATAAACTAGAAATTGATTATCACCCTCTAATTGGAATTAATTGACCAAGGAATTGGCAGTTAATGAATTTTAGAGGAGACTAGGAAGGTCTAAGGAATTAGGGTCTAGTCACATACAGTTTGCCATAAATTAAATCCTGCATAATTAAAT
Organism: Arachis ipaensis; assembly: GCF_000816755.2. Lineage (NCBI taxonomy): Eukaryota > Viridiplantae > Streptophyta > Magnoliopsida > Fabales > Fabaceae > Arachis > Arachis ipaensis. The sequence continues at coordinate 113,763,858 of NC_029790.2, read as the reverse complement.
TAGTTAGTAAGAAAAGTTAATTCGAAAAAATAGATAACTCTGAAACCTTAACTATCTTCTCCATATATTATTCCCATCTTAATTACTTGCCTTTCTTCAATATTTTTGATATTGTTTAATGTCTTTTATATTGCATCTCAACACTATTTTCTATCTGTCTAACTAATCCTATCAAACGCTATTGTTGTTTAATCCATCAATTCTCGTGGGATCGACCCTTACTCACGTAAGGTATTACTTGGTATGACCCGGTGCACTTTCCGGTTAGTAAGTGTGGTTATAAAAATACCGCACCATTCTTGCCTAACTACTCCGAGGTATAGCTCGTCCACTGATAAAGGTCAGTAGACTTCTTGACTGGATCAAGATATACGTTGGCAATGGATGAGCAGCGAGGGTGGGTACCTGTAAAGGCACTCCGACGCTCAAGTTAGTGTAAAGTGGATAATAGATCTTATCTTAGAAAGAGTGACATACCTTATGTAGCTTTCTCGTCTGCTTTATATTTTAGCGGAAAAGGTCGGCCGTTTTTCTTAGGCTGTAACGCCCAGGAAGAGGATTAATTGTATGTCCGACGTTACTGATCTGAGGTTGTTTATGGCTAGTATGAAATCTTCGGTTATGATTGGGATTTAGGCGTTACCGAGCTATAACTTGTAACCGATGTTTACTGGTCATATCACAGCCCCCAAGCTTGACCTGACTTTTAAAGAGATAGGTTGAGCTTTATAATAGGCGAGTTATAGCTCGGTACACTATGCTTCCAGGTCAGCATATCTCTTTTAAAGTTACTCATAGGTAACTGAAAAGACTTGGGACTGTAATTACTTTTCCAGTCTCGAGACTTGTAAAACTTTAATTATTCTTTTCTCTAGACAGGTGCGAGTTCCAAGACTTAATTGTAACCGTCGAAAGTGAGCTTCATTTAATGGTATTGATTTTGCATCATAGATTGAAAGAGTTAAGTAAGTGAACGGTTTAGCATTTTGCTTCCTGTAATAAACTGGAGTGGCTATCCAGAAGCTTTTAAACACTATGAGCACCAGAGGTTAGTAACATTCTCCCTATTCTATTTTATTTTCACTTCCATTTTTCTGAGTTTATAAAAAACAATGAGCGAGAAGAAAGTAAAATCGTTGCCCAAGTTTGAAGACGATGAGTCGTACGACTGGGTTGATGATAATGTCAAAATAAGGGCTTCTCTATTTGCTGATAAGGATAGTGTTAATGAAGTTAACGTAGCTAGGATAGTGAAACCTGGTTTTCGCTTGGAATTACTGCCATGCAATCGCTCTGATCGTGTTTTTTCATAGGAAAAAGGACTTCGAAAGCTTTTTTATGAATAGTTGTGTGCTAGAAGAATTACGATTTCGACTCCCGTTTACTCAATTTGAATGTGACATTCTGAAACAAATGAACTGTGCTCCATCACAGGTTCATCCTAACGGCTGGGCATTTATAAAGTGTTTCCAGGTTTTGAAGCAATTCTTGGAAATTGAACCAGAGCTGGAGCTGTTCTTTTCATTATTCCAAGCCAAAGGGGTGTGGAAGGGATTATGGGTCAACTTAAACAGCACACCTGGTTTTTCTGTTTTTAAATTATATAAATCATCCTTCAAGGATTTCAAGGAAATGTTCTTGAAGGTGAAGTCAGTGGACGAGGATTTTCCGTTTTACCTAGATGAACATCTTGGGGAAAAATTCCCCTTGTACTGGTGTTGTCAACCACAACATATACTAGGTCCTGAACTGATAACTAATTGAAACGAGTGTATAATATCTTTTTTGATTGAAATGGTAGATAAGGGAGGTTTGATGTCTGTGTCCGATTTACTTCCTTGGGAAGATAATAAGTCGTCTGTGATGGATTATTTTGGTGAGGGCATCAGGATATATGTGTACATTTTGTTTTGAGTTGTCTTAGATTGAATAACTGCTTTTCTGATATTGTTATGTTTTTGTGTGACAGTTGGAAAATTTCCTGGAGTGTCGGCTTCTACTCTTAGGGCGCAGTTTAAATCTAAGAATTTTGAAGGTTCATCTTCGAATGCTGAAAAGATGGATATTGGAGGTGAAGTTGACCAGCCCCCACCCAAGAAGAAAGGGATTGTTTTTAAGAAAAGAAAGACGGAGATGATTGTTACTGCCGGAGAACAGGGCAAAGACGGAGTGATTCATCTTGAAGACTTATCCAGCTTTAGTGCAAAACAGGATAAGCTTCACGTTTTTGACAATGATGGAGACGGATCATCTGTTTGGGATCGGGGGTTTCCTTTCAACATCGTTGCAGACGAGGTTGTTCAAAGTTTTTCAGACATAGCTCGGGTGGAAGAAGCTGGGGATGTGGGAGTTGATCAGTTTCTTCAGGTCAGTTTGTGTTAATTACTTGTCCTATGTAAATATATGTATTATAGATGTTTATAAAGTTAAATCTCTAATTTCAGGTGTTGGGATTTCGTTTGGCCTGTATTGGCCAAAGTCAAGAGAAAAAACACAAGAAAGTTGTTATTGAAACTGAACAGGGTGCTGTTTTGAAAGAGCAACTGACTTCGAAGGAACTTGTCCTAACTGAATTAAAGAAAAATTTTTCTGATTTGGAAAAGGAGCTAAAAGTTGAGAAAGAAAGTCGTGAAAAGGTTGCCGAGCTGTTAAAAAAGAAAGAAACTGACCTTGAAAACATAAACAAACAAGTTATCGAGCTAACCGTACAAATGAAGGAATTTGAAACGAGTAAAGAGGGTGATATTCTTGATGCCTTTGCTGAAGGCTTTGAACGAGCTGTGACCCAGGCGAAGTTTCTTGTGCCTGATGGGGACTTTTTCTCAATGGACCCGAGTAAGGTGGTTCGAGATGGACAGCTTGTAGATGATAAAGAAGTGATCGAAGAAGGGGGTGATAATTTAGTTAACTAGTTGCTTTGAGCTTTTGAATATGTAATTCTTGTTTGTGTTTGCTTTTAGTTTGGGAACCATGACCCATGACTGTGTTATTTTGTTTAATGAATTTGTGTAATTAGGTTTTGGTTTATCCTAATTACTTTGTTTGATACCCGTGAAAGGGATTTGTCAACTGTGTTTTGAGCATTGCTTTGCATATTATCTGTCGTTCTGTTAAGAGGGGTAATTTGTAATGTGATAACAAATTTTCTGTTGATATTGATTGGCAAATTAAGATTAAGTTTAGTTAAGAAGAACATGCTAAAGAATGTTGTAAATTTAGGTAAGATTTATTCAAAGTAGTACCTTAACAATTTAATCCAGGTAGGCTAGCCTCGTTAAAACCTCCTTGAGCAAAACCCTTTTGGGAAAAATCTCAAGTGAGGAAAAAGAGTACTAGCATTCTGCCTTGTCTTAACTGTAATATTGCTTTAAAGAATTAACATTCAATGTACTTGGGATTCTAGTACCATCCAAGTGCTCTAGTCTGTAAGCTCCTCTTTCGAGGACTTCGGACACGCGGTAAGGGCCATCCCAGATTGCTACAAGCTTTCCGTGGGACGATGGTCGGCAAGCTTCTTCAGTTTTTCTCAACACCAAATATACAATGTTGAAGGATCTTGGTTGGACCCGTTTAGCATATCGTCGGCCAAGCTGCTGTTGTAAAGCTCGGTGGCGAATGGCCGCTGTATTCCTAACTTCTTCTATTAAATCAAGTTCTGCTCGGCGAGCTTGATCATGATGCTCTGCTTGCGCTCGCAAAGATTGTTGTGAAATTTCCAAGGGAATCATTTCCTCGGACCCATATACCAAGCGGAATGGGGTTTCTTTGGTGGATGTGTGTATTGTAGTATTGTATGACCACAATACCTCTGGAACCAACTCAGCCCAGAGTCCTTTGGCATCGTCAAGCTTTTTTCTCAAAGCGTGCAGGAGGATCTTATTAGCAGCTTCGGCTAAGCCATTAGATTGTGGGTGTTCCACAGATGAGAAGTGCTGGTTTATCTTTAGGTTCTGCAAAAAATCTTTGAAATTATGGTCGGTAAACTGCCGACCATTGTCAGTGACAATATGGCGAGGAATACCAAATCGACATATGAGCATACAAAGGATATCATTTGGGAGGATGTGATTCTTGCTAAGGGTTGTGCTTCAATCCACTTGCTGAAATAGTCGATAGCAACTACCAAATATTTCACCTGTCTAGGTGCAGTGGGAAATGGGCCGAGGATATCGATCCCCCACTGGTTGAATGGCCAACTTATCACTGACTGGTGAAGATGTTCGGCTGGTATGTTGATGATCGGGGCATGCTTTTGACATTGGTCGCAAGTTCTGACCTTCTTTCTGCTGTCTTCCCACAACGTCGGCCAGTAAAAACCAGCGCGAAGTATTTTCTGTGCTAGGCTTCTTGCTCTGGAGTGTATCCCACAAATTCCTTCATGAGCTTCGGCTAATACAAGATCGGCTTCAGGCCTGTCCAAACATTTTAAAAGTGGTCGGGAGTATCCTCGCCTATATAGAACATTATTCATTAGTGTGAAGAAAGAGGCCTGTCGTCGGAATCTTTTCTTATCTGAGATCCCTTCTGGGACAGAGCCGTCTTGTAGGTACTGTCTATAAGGTAGCTGCCAACTTTCTTCATTTAAAGTGCTTAAAATGTTAATGTTATGAATGCTCGTCTTATCTAAAGTCGATTGTAGTAGTGTTGCTGTGTGTGCTTGTGTAGTGGCTAATTTTGATAGAATGTCAGCCCTGTTATTTTGGTCTCTGGGGATGTGGCAAATTTCTATTTTTGAAAAAATGCTTATCAACTGTTGAACAATGTCTAAATATTTTATCAAAACTTGGTCTTTAGTCTGAAAAGACTGATTTACTTGTTGAACTACTAACAAGGAATCACAATAGACCTTTAAGCTGGTAATGTGTAAATCAATGGCTAACCTGAGCCCGGCGACGAGGGCTTCGTATTCAGCCTGGTTGTTACTGGCCTTAAAAGAGAACCGCAGAGAATGCTCAAGGATTATACCCTTCGGACTTTCTAATAATATCCCTGCCCCTGATCCCTGGGGGTTCGAAGCTCCATCCACAAATAAGGTCCAGTACAAGTTTTCTTCTTCCAGACATGTTTGGGTAAGCTCAGCAACAAAATCGGCCAAGTACTGGGATTTGACGGATCCCCTCGGTTGGTATTGAATATCAAATTCTGAAAGCTCAATGGCCCATTTGATAAGTCTGCCTGCTAATTTGGGTTTGGAGAGGATCTTCCGAAGAGGTTGTTCGGTCCTGACAATGATTGTATGTCCTTGGAAGTATGGTCGGAGTCTTCTCGACGAGAAGACCAAGGCCAGTGCAAGTTTTTCCAACCTCGGGTAGCGAAGCTCGGCGCCTTGTAGTGACTTGCTAACAAAATAGACCGGCTGTTGACCTTTGTCAGTTTCTGTTACAAGGACAAAACTAATTGCCATATTAGTAATAGACAAGTATATATATAATGGCTCATTGACTTTTGGCTTTTGGCTTTTGTAAAACAGGTGGTTTTGAAAGGAATTGTTTTAAATTTAGAAATGCAGCTTCACAGCTTTCAGTTCATTCAAAATGTTTTGTATTCTTTTTTAAACATTGGAAAAAACTAAAAGACTTTAGTGCTAAACAGGGTAAAAATCTTGATAAAGCCGTGAGCCGCCCTGTTAGCCGTTGAACCTCCTTTAGTGTTTTTTGGCTTTTCATATCAAGTATTGCCTGACATTTTTCGGGATTTTCCTCAATTCCTCGGCTGGTGAGGATGAATCCGAGGAATTTTCCTCCGCGGACACCGAAAGCGCACTTTTCAGGATTTAATCTCATGTTATATCTTCGGATCTATCCAAAAATCTCGGCTAGGTCGCGGATATGAGAGCTGCCAACCATGATTTTGGCGACCATGTCGTCAACATAAACTTCGATATTCCGACCTATTTGGTTCTCGAAGACCTTATTCATTAGTCTTTGGTACGTTGCTCCTGCATTCTTTAAACCAAAAGGCATAACATTATAGCAGTAATTACCATACTCAGTTATGAAGGCGATTTTCTCTTGATCCGGTGGATGCATGAGAATCTGGTTATAACCAGAGTACGCGTCCATGAAACTCAAGGAACCATAACCACAAGAGTTATCAACTAAAGTGTCAATGCAAGGTAAAGGATAAGCATCTTTAGGACATGCCTTATTTAAGTCAGTAAAATCGACGCACATGCGCCACTTACCGTTACTCTTTTTTACCATAACAACATTGGCGAGCCATGTTGTGAACCTAATTTCTCGGATGAAATTAGCCGTAATGAGCTTTTTAACCTCCGCCAGGGATGCAAGGCGTTTCTCTGCGCCGAGATTTCTCCTCTTTTGTGAGATTGGCCGAGCTTCTGAATTAATTGCCAACTTGTGCATAATAACAGATGGATCTATTCCGGGCATATCGGCAGGGGTCCAAGCAAATAAGTCGGCGTTCTCACGCAAAAATCTTACAAGTGAGTCTCTCTCATCCGTAGTGATCGATGTTCCCACAAAGGTGAATTTCATGGGATCCTCGGTTAGGGGGACCTTTGTTAATTCCTCATTTGGGATAGGCTGATCTTCAAAGTCGGCTCTTGGATCTAGCTCGACCAATCTCGGCTGGTCGGATTGTATGGAGTTGACCTGCGTCATGTTGCTCTTTTTGATGGGCTTCAAGCTTGTGTTATAACATTGCCGAGCTTCATGGAGGTCGTCGTGGATGGTTGTCACTAAATTGTCCTGCACAGGGAACTTAACACAAAGGTGAACCGTAGACACGATTGCTGCAAATCTAATTAAAAATGGTCTACCTAATATAAGATTATAAGGGCTAAAGCAGTCAACAACAAGATATTGAATGTCTTGTGTCTTAAAATAATAGTTGCTCACCGAGTGTAGTTTGTAACCACACGGAACCCAAAACAGGGACTCGCTCCCCTGAAAATCTGACCAAGTCTCCATGGTATGGTTGCAAAATGTTGCTACTTAGCTTCATTTTTTCAAACTTGGTGAAAAATAACACATCTGCACTGCTTCCGGGATCGAGAAGTACTTTGCGGACTATTAAGTCCCCCAACTGAACAGAAATTACCACTGGGTCGTCATAATTAGCATCGGTATGATTAAAGTCAGTTGAACGGAAAGTCATCTCTGGGAAGTCTTGAATCGGCTGAGGAATTTAAGGGGCATCTATGACTGCCAACATGGCCCTGTAAGTTCTTTTTCGGGCCGAGCTTGTATGTCTGCCTCCAGCATATCCTCCTGAAATACAATTGATAATTCCTCTGGGTGGGGCTGGTGCTTTATCTTTTTCCTTTGATGAGGGGCTTGCTGCAGAGGGGTCGGAAGCCGAGGTTACTTTCTTCTGCATGTGTTCTGCAATAAACTTGTCAAGGTGGCCTTGTCTTGCGAGGCGTTCGAGGAGATCTTTAGCGATCACGCATTCATCGGTTGTGTGCCCGTATTTCTGATGAAAAGTGCAATATTTGGATTTATCGACACTTTTGGATTCCGGGTAAGTGCCTGCTTTACGAGGAGGCTTGATTAGTTTGGAGTTGAGTATCTCTTTGATAATGTCATCCCTCTTTGCGTTGAACTGGGTATATGACTCATAACGGGGAACGGGCTTAAAGGCTTTCTTACTATCCCGGGGTTTATCATCATCCTTGGTGGTAGCTGATTTTTCTGATTTTCGGGCTTGCCGAAGTTCTTCAATGTCTATCTGTCCCTTGGCTTTCTCGCGAAATTCTGCCAAGGTTTTCGGTTTAGTCACAGCAATTGTCTCTTGGAATTTGCCCGGACAAGGCCGCTTTTAATGGCATGGAGATGGACTTCAGGATGAAGATCCGGGATTCTCATGGCGACCTTTGTAAAACAGGTAATATAATCCTTCAGGCTTTCTTGTGGACCTTGTTTGATGGTCGTCAGGTAGTAAGAATCATGCAGGTATATTGCTGATGCTGCAAAGTGATCTTCAAACTGTTTGTCCAATTCCTAGAAACGCGATATTGAATCTGCAGGCAAAGAGCAAAATCAGTCAAGTGCAGGACCATCTAAAAAGAATGGAAAACAGCGGCATAAAATAGGGTCGGATGTACCGTTAACGATCATAATAGATTGGAATTTTTTAATATGCTGCTTCGGGTCTCCTAACCCATCATATGTGGTTAAAGTCGTTGGCAGGGTGAACTGTCTGGGGAGTTGAAAATCCATTATGTCGGCCGTAAATGGGCCGGCGGAATTGTCGCGCTCCTCTTCCTCAGCATCTGGTTGGGCTTCTTCAGTTCGATGGGCCTCTTCATCCTCCTGCTGAGGTGTTTCGGAAACATGAGTCGGCATTGATTGACGCTCATGATTTTCCTCTCGGTTTGATGATCATTATTGTGCTCTAGCCGAGCGTTAACTAGTTGCGTGATTTGATCCTGCATTCTTTGATTTTCCTCCGCCATTCATTGATTTGCTTGTTGAAGCTCGGTCACCATCCGTAGGAGCTCGGATGAGGTGGGGGGAGGAACATCAGCCATGAGTGTATTTTAAGGGTGTTTTGGGACCTTTTGCGAATGATATTTCAAGCTTGTTCGGCCCCACGGTGGGCGCCAAATGTTTTTGCCTGACTACTCCGAGGTATAGCTCGTCCACTGATAAAGGTCGGTAGACTTCTCGACTGGATCAAGATATACGTCGGCAATGGATGAGCAGCGAGGGTGGGTACCTGCAAAGGCACTCCGACGCTCAAGTTAGTGTAAAGTGGATAATAGATCTTATCTTAGAAAGAGTGACGTACCTTCTGTAGTTTTCTCGTCTGCTTTATATTTTAGCGGAAAAGGCCGGCTGTTTTCCTTAGGCTATAACGCCCATGAAGAGGATTAATTGTATGTATGACGTTATTGATTTGAGGTTGTTTATGACTATTATGAAATCGTCGGTTATGATTGGGGTTTAGGCGTTTCTGAGCTATAACTTGTAACCGATGTTTACTGGTCATATCAATTATGATTAGAAAAAGACACCTAAGCAAATTTTATCACTACGTATGGAGATTCATGCCAAAAAGTTTTAAAGTCATATGAGGATAGATGGACAAAATTTAGATGCAAAGTTTTATTTTCTAGTATATAAAAACCATAGTGATGATGACAAAAGATTGACAATATACGCATTATAACACCTCCTTCTTTGCAAAATTTACTCTAAAAAATTCTGTGATAAGAACTTGCAAATTCTGAGAAATACTCCTTATCATAAACACTCCAAGGCAGACATAGATAAATAGATAACGTAAAAATAGAAAAGTAGGTAGAGGGTATAGTAAAGAGCTTGTAAAAACTCGTTTTTCGACGCTATAATTCTCCGAAATTCTGTAAAAAAAAAACTCGGTCTAGAACCTCAATTCGTCGCAACATAACACACACGTGTATATATATGTAAGTTGGATATATATGATTGGAACCAAAAGGTTACACGACGATATTTTTTACCGCATCAGTAATTTTTATCTGTTTTAAATTCCGACAGCAAGAACTGGTGGTTAAACTTTAATCATGGTTAGTTAATATCTCTCTTCAGAGTAATCTCCAGTATAAGTTTAACCACTTTTATTGATTAATTACCACATAATTAATTCATCAAGTGATGAATTAATTAAAGAAAAATATAGATACATTATCAAATAATTAACATATGATCACACTTTTTAATCATTTTTTTACCGAATTGCCCTTACCCTAAATCAACCAGGATTAAACTTTAAACCACTCTCTCATTGTAACCGTAATCATGGTTACACCTCTTAGATAGTGATTAGTAATGTTACTCACATTAAATGCAAAGTCTAGGTATTAATCACTCATGAAACCAAACCAACGTAGCAATGCTTACTTCCTTCATCTAATCATTGCATCTTTTATTCATTGCCAACCTTCAATGCAAGATGCTAAGTCTTGGTGAAGAGAACCAAGCCATACACTCTCTCCCCTCAAAGAACCGAAGCCTCTCTCTCCTAAAGTTAACCGAGATTTCCATTCAGCACCGAGCCAACATCTTTGACCTTGGTTAAATTTGGATGAGGTAGCAATTGACAATTAATGTGTTATTACATGTTACTTCATAAAGAGTAACAAGTGTTTCTCCACTTATTTAATGCATGCACTGAACAATCTCCTCCCTTCTAATCTCCATCTCTTCTCCATGCTATAATAAAACTTGCTTAGTTGCTAAACAAAAGAAATAAGTGGAAGGCAAGATAGAGAGTGAACACCGAGAGAGTGAGAAAGAAAGAGGGAGGAAGAGAGCTACCCGAAGAAAAAGAAATTACTTTCATCCACTCACCTTGAAGACATCAACTTCCTTAGGAGATTGAGAAGCTCGATCCCCTTTCAACACCATCTTTTCCTTGCTGCCAAAGATCAATTCATAGGTGAGGAACTTCAATTCTTCTTTTCTTCACCAACTCGGCTGCTAAACCTTCTTGTGTGACTCACTCCATTTTCTTTTTTCTAGTTTATGCAACTCTTCATACTCTCTTCAAGCTCATTCTTTCAACCGAACACTCAAGCTCAAGCGGATGAGCTTCTCATCTTCTTCCATTTGTGATCATAAATTTGGGCACTATGGCCTTGATGATAGAAAATTGATTTAAAGAGAGCTAGGAGAAGTTTCAAAGAGAAGTGACACCACTAAGGTAAGAGTTAGAAGTAGTAGAAGTTTCATGATTTGTGCGTTAAATGATGAACAAATTGATGGTGTTTCGTCCTGGCACTGGGGTAGCCGAGCTTAGCGACTCCGAGCAAACAGTCGTCAGAGAGGAAGAGTTATGCGTCGGCCTGGATCGAACACCGCGGCGGGAATACCTGCAAAAGATACTCCGACGCTCAAGTTAGTGATAATCTCGAGTGAGAGTAATTAAGTAAATATGAAGACTGAGAATGGAACCTGAGACTTAGCCGAGGATATTAGCTCGGTTTTATAGGAGTTATTTTTACCCGTTAGTGGATAAGTCCTAGTTTGTAGGTTAATTGGTTATGATATTCTGTTTTGGTGATTAAGTTTGTTGAGCACGTTTCCTATTTCTTCGAATGGGTGAGGCCAAGTTTATCTGTTCACGTGCCGAGGTTTTTGGGCGGCCGAGGATAAGGGTGACGTATCATAGGCCCCAAGCTTGCCTTAGTTTGGACAGGACTAAGGTGAGCTTTCGGACCAGGAATACCGCAATACTCGGCCGCTGTGTTGTTGTCGTATATGCCCCTTACAGCCCCCAAGCTCGGCTTGGTTCTGCCCCGAATGCAAAACGTTTTCTGTAGTGGTGGCTTCGTTCTGCGCGCCTTCATGATATGATTGATGTGAAACTTTCCCGCTTTTCTAGGCACCCTTGTCCGTTGGATTTAGTAGTTGGTTTTAATGCTTCCTCTTTTTTGTCAATCTGAAGTAAATGCAGAGAGTTGGTAACCGTTTATTTTATAGAAGTAATGTTTTATTCACACTTCTTTTTTCTTTTCAACTGCTGAGTTTTGGGATAAAGGTTATTTTCTCTCCCTGTCTGGAAAATGAGTAAGCAAGGTCAGTTGTGATTTTCTCTCTGTTTCTTCTTTGTTTTCTTGTATTTTGTTTTTCTTGTCCTTGATAGAGAACTGCAATGTGGAGGACCCTTATAACTGGGTTGATGTTAGGGTAAGGGAACGCATGTCTCAGTTTGATGATGAGGAGTCGGTGAGGTTGCTGGGGTCAGATATTTGGGTCAAGAATGGTAGCAATGTTAGGATTGAGTTGTTGCCTTGTGGGAGGGATGATCGGGTCTGTGACCGATTAGATGATTGGTCTTTTTTCTATATGTATAGCTGTTTGTTCACTGAACTTGGTGTGAGACTTCCTTTTACCAATTTCGAGTGTGGGGTTTTGTATTGGTTGAACTGTGCCCCTACTCAACTTCACCCTAATTCCTGGGGCTTTGTCTGGGCATTCGAAATATTGATGGAGCTGCTAGACCGTTCGCCATCTCTTAGGTTGTTTTTTTCTTTATTCCAGGCAAAAGGGGTAAATAGAGGCTTGTGGGTAAACCTTAGTAGTTACCCCCGTTGGGCTATATTTGGTCTGTATAAGTCATCATTTAAGGACTTCAAATCCATGTTTGTGAAGGTTAGGAGTATACCCGAGGATTTTTCCTTTTATTTGAATGAACATTTAGTGGAAAGGTTTCCCTTGTTTTGGTGTGCCGAGCCGTTTCAAGTGCTGGATGTAGATGATAGGCTCGTTGATGATGATATTATAATGGATTTTTTGTTTAAGTCTTTGGGTCCGAAAGGTTTGTTGTCGGTTGCTGAAATATTGAAATGGGATACCGATAGACAGGCTGTATATGATCACATAGGTAAATTGATTTACTATGTTTGTTTCCTTTTATGCATTGATATGTTGATTCTGATTTGGTTGATTGTAATTTTCAGCCGAGAAGGCTCCTGCGATCACTACTTTCGACCTGAAATCTTTTTTCAATCAACATAAGAAAGGTGAGAAAGAGGTGTCTTCGAATGTTGGGAAAGGTCCTGCTGCCTTGGTTCAGTATGGTCCTGGGCAGAAGCATAAGAGGAAGAGAGGGCAAGTTCAGGGCAGCCTTGACGAGGTCTTAGAGGGCAAAGGAGAGTCGTCCATGATACTGCAGATGGTTGAGTCTGCATATGAATCACAAAAGAGGCTCCATGGGTATGATCAGAATATGCACGCTAGATCTCTGTGGACGAAGTTGTATCCGTTTGGCACCATGGATGATGAGCTTTGCTGTTTCCCGGATGACATGAAAATGATTGACGAAGTCGGCTGAGCTGGTGTTAGCCGATTTCTTCAGGTATAGGTTTTGTTGTGGTGTTTGTGAAAATTTTATGTCATCTATTTACTTGTTTTCTTTTTCGTAGGTGATTGGTGCTCGGATCGTTGCCATTGGTCGGGAGCAGAAGCTTGCCTTGGATCGGGAGGAGAATGAGGCTTCTCGTGTAGAGGAGTTGTCTGGGATCATCCAGGAGAAAGACCAAAAAATTGTTGAGCTCTCTGCTTCAATGGAGAAGAAAGAGTTGGAATTGGCTGGTGAGAGGGAACTGCAGAAGGCTTCGTCTGCGAAGTTGAAGGTTATGTGGTTCGAGAATGATCTGCTCTCTGCTCGGATTAAAGAATTGGAAAGCGGGATTTATGAAGCTTTTGCTCAAGGTTTTGAGCGTGCTGTCTCCCAGGTCAAGGTGCTGTACCTGGAAGCTGATCCTTCAAAACTTGATGTTATGAAGGTGGTCGTGAATGGTGAGCTTGTGGACGACGAGGCTGTTGCTGGGAATGAGAGCGAGGATTCCAGCATGGGTGATAAGGCGGATTAGGACTTGTTAGCTTACTCCTTTTTATTTTGTATGCTTCGTATATGGTTCATTGGGGTTTTTAGACTTGTAACTGTTTTGGCCTTGTTGAACAATTCCGAGTATTATTCTCGGTAGGGATCTTTTGGTTTCCGAGTATATAGCTCGGTTTGATGGTGACTGTTTAGTTTTTTATGAAATATGATATTTTGGCGAAGTTACGATAATAGTGATATGTTGTGTTTGCAATATTGATTACGTGTATGTGTTGAAGATGGCTGTCTGTTGCCATTTCTTATCTGATCAAACTGTCAGTAGGGAGAGCGGTAGCTCTGATATAGGAGATATGATTGAGTGGGCCCTTAGGGTTTGCTTGGATAACTTGATTTTGTTTTATTTGTTTGTATTTCTCCGAGTAATATGCTCGGCATGCCCATGTTGATTTCCGAGTATGAAGCTCGGATTTGCTTTGAATGTTTATCGATTGGAATATATGGTAACTGTCAGGATAAAAAATGTTTTGATTTGTAAGGTACATTGGTGTGATGATTTTTGGCGTCCGACCTTGTTAAAATCCTTCTCCGAGTAAAACCCATGTGTTTTTTGGGAAAAAACCTTCGGAGGGAAAAAAGAGTACCATCATTCGTGTATTTACAGCATATGTTATGATTGGTATTCCCTTAGTGAGGAGACATTCCATGTTCCTGGGAGTTGATCTCCTTTAAGGGTTTCTAGCTTGTAAGCCCCCTTTCCAAGGTTTTGGAGAACTCGGAAAGGTCCCTCCCAATTTGCTGCCAACTTGCCATGAGCTAGAGGTTTCCGCGCTTCTTTTATTCGTCTGAGTACGAGGTCTCCTTCATTGAAGGATCTACGAATTACTCTTTTGTTGTGTCTTCGTTCTATGTACTATTTTCTGGCTCGCTGCTTTATGGCTGAGATGTCTCTTTCTTCTTCGATAAGATCGAGCTCGGCTGTTCGAGCTTGGAAGATATTCGATCGATTATAAAGCTCGGTCCTTAGTGTTGGGACACTGACCTCTACTGGGATCAATGCCTCAGCACTATATACTAGTTTGAAAGGAGTTTTTCCTGTAGCAGATTGGATGCTAGTATTATAGCTCCATAGGATTTCTGGAATGAGGTCGGCCCATTCCCCTTTAGCTTCGCCGAGCTTTTTCTTTAAGCCCTGCAAGATAATTCTTTTAGCTGATTCAACTTGCCCATTAGTTTGTGAGTGCTCGACTGAGCTGAAATGATGTTTAATGTTAAAATTTCTTAAAAAGGCAGCAAGCTTTTGGTCGGTAAATTGTCTCCTGTTATCCGAGATTATCTCTCTTGGGATACCGTATCTACATATAATGTTTTTCCATAAGAAAGATCGCACTTTCTCTGCCGTTATATGTGCTAGTGGTTGTGCTTTTATCCACTTAGAGAAATAGTCTATTGATATTAAAAGGAACTTTACCTGGCCTGGTGCTTTCGGAAAGGGTCCGAGGATATCCAATCCCCACCTATCGAAAGGCCAGCTTACCTCTATAGTGTGGAGCTCTTCGGCCGGGGTCTCTGAAAGGGTGGCATGCTTTTTACAATTATCGCATGCTTTGACTTTAGAGATGCAGTCCTTTTTTATCGTCGGCCAATAGTATCCTGTTCGCAATATCTTTGCAGCCAATGCTCGGCCGCCGATGTGGTTTCCACACACTCCTTCGTGTGTTTCAGCCATGACATCCTCGGCCTCCTCCCTGCTGATGTATTTGAGGAGTGGTTGGGAGTATCCTCGTCTGTACAGAGTGTTACGTCCTCGGCTTCCTCGTTGCTGATGCATTTGAGTAGTGGTTGGGAGTGTCCTCGTCTATACAGGGTATTTTCGAGTATTGTATAGAAACTTGCTCTTCTTCTGAAGAGCTGCAAGTTCGGCTCATCATCTGGTATTGCACCTGTGGTGATGTAATTGAGAAAAGGTGTTCTCCAGTCTGGTACCTGCATGATGCTTAAGATTGTGTCCTGCTCAAAACTCGGTTTGTCGAGTGTTAGCTGTGACAGGGCCGGTGTGTTCTCCGTCTGCCTTGTTGTGGCTAACTTGGATAACACATCGACTCTAGTATTTTGTTCTCGGTTTACATGAATAATATCAAATTTATTGAACTTTGAAATGAGATCCCTTGTTATGAGCCAATATTTCTCTAACAAAGGATCTTTTACCTGGTATTCACCCTTGATTTGATGTAC
Organism: Arachis ipaensis; assembly: GCF_000816755.2. NCBI lineage: Eukaryota > Viridiplantae > Streptophyta > Magnoliopsida > Fabales > Fabaceae > Arachis > Arachis ipaensis. Next base: position 113,748,330 of record NC_029790.2, on the reverse strand, counting down.
TACAAGTGATGAGTCGCAGTAGACTGTTATCTGAGGTATCCTAAGTTGTAGGGCGAGTTTTAGTCCTGCTAGCAGAGCTTCAAATTCCGCTTGGTTGTTGCTTGCATTGAAGCGGAATTGGAGTGATTGCTTGGCTATCACTTTCTCTCCTTCTTTTAGCAGTACCCCAGCTCCGCTTCCTTCTTTGTTTGATGCTCCGTCTACATGTATGCTCCAACTGGCTACTGTGTGTTGGGTCTCATTAGTCATCTCCGACACGAAGTCAGCGAGTATTTGTGACTTCAGAGCTTTTCTCGACTCGTACTGAATGTCGAACTTGGATAGTTCGATTGACCACTTTATTAGACGTCCGGCGAGCTCGGGTCTGGTTAATATTTGCCTTAGTGGTTGGTCTGTTCGTACTATGATTGTGTGGCTTTAAAAGTAATATCGCAGCCTTCTTGCAGTGGTGACTACCATCAGCACTAGCTGTTCTATCTTTGGATACCTTGTTTCTGTTGGTTGTAATACCTTGCTAATGAAATATACTGGGTTTTTCTATTTTCCTGTTTCCATTACTAGAACCGAGCTTATGGCATGGTTAGATACTGATAAATACAAGTACAACGGTTTACCTGGCTCTGGTCTCTGGAGTATTGGAGGTGACGTTAAGAGCTGTTTGAGTTCCATAAAGGAATTTTCACATTCGTCTGTCCATGTGAATTTCTTGCCTTTAGAGAACGTCTGGAAGAAATGATAAGATCGGTTTGCCACTGCCGGTAGGAAACGTGATAGGGTGGCTATTCTGCCTGCCAATTGTTGGACTTCTTTTACTGTTTTTGGGCTTGTCATGGTCAGCACTGCACTGCATTTTTCTAGGTTGGCTTCTATACCTCTTGAGGTTAGCATGAAGCCAAGGAATTTCCCTCCTTGGACTCCAAAAGCACATTTGTCTGGGTTAAGCTTCATGTTATATGTTCGGAGTTGGTTGAAGACCTCTATCAAGTCGTCACAGTGTGACCCTTGCGCATGCATTTTTGCCACCATATCATCTACATAGACTTCCACGTTCCTTCCTATCTGTTGTTGGAATACTTTGTCCATTAATCTTTGGTATGTCGCACCTGCATTCTTTAAGCCAAAAGGCATTACCTTGTAACAAAAATTGACATGTTCTGTTATGAAAGCTGTTTTGCTTTGGTCTTCTGGGTGCATCAAAATCTGGTTATAACCAGAGTATGCATCCATAAAACTCAAGGCTTTGAAACCAGAAGCGTTATCAACTAACTTATCAATGCAAGGTAATGGATATGCATCTTTAGGGTAAGCTTTGTTTAGATTTGTAAAATCGACGCACATGCGCCATTTACCTTAACTTTTCCTTACCATTACCATGTTTGATAGCCATGTGGTGAAGCAGATTTCTCTTATGAAACCTGCGTTGAGGAGCTTCTTGGTCTCTTCAAGTGCTGCTTGTTTTTTCTCTTCTCTGAGGTTTCTCTTCTTTTGTGCCACTGGTCGGACTGTTTTGTCAATTGCTAATTTGTGGCAGATGACTTCCGGGCTTATTCCTGGCATGTCATCTGGTGTCCATGCTAATTTGTGTGCAAGTCTTGCTCGTTCATTCTCTTCTAGTGCTTCTCCGATGTGTGTGTATTGCTTTTCATTTGCTGTTAGTGTTAATTTGTGAAGGTTGTCCATTGGCCGAGGCCTTTCACCGAGGTCTTCTCTCGGGTCGAGATCGGCTAACATTGTGGCGTCAGTCGAGCTATGTATGGATTGGACCTGGGGCCGAGTTGTCTCCTTCGTATGGGCTTGCTTTAGACAAGCATTGTAGCACTGCCGAGCTTCTTGATGGTCGGCGTACACTGTAGCTATCTTGTTTTCCTGCACCGAAAACTTAACACACAGGTGTAATGTAGACACCACCGCTCTGAATATATTCAAGGCGGGTCTCTCGATTATAATATTATAAGGGCTACAACAGTCTAGTATTAGGTATTGAATATCAATGGACTTTGACATACGGATCTCTCCCATTGTAGTCCTCAGCCATATATGTCCCATGATGGGGACTCTTTCTCCGGAGAAGCCAATTAGTTCTCCCGAGGAGGGCTGTATCATTTTTTCTGATAATTGCATCTTTTTAAAGGTAGAATAAAATAAGACATCAGCGCTACTACCTGGGTCAAGCAGTGTTTTCCTTACCAACAGCTCTCCGACCTGGATGGAAATCACCACTGGGTCGTCAAGGTTAGGGCTTGCCGATCTGAAGTCTGATTGATTGAAGGATATTGTGACATCTGGGTATTCCTCCTTCTTTGGCTGCAGAGTTCCTTTGATTGCTAGCATCGCCTTATAACTTTGTTTTCTGGCCGAGCTTGTTTCACCTCCGCCTGCGTATCCTCCCGATATGTGGCTGATGATGCCTCTTGGTGGGTCAGGTGCTGTCTGCTCTTTTTTGTTCTTGTCTGTTGATGCACGGAAAACTTGTCTCTCAACAAATCTCCCTTCGGCAAGTGTACCGAAGTTGTCGTCAAGTAAAAACTCACAATAGAGTGAGGTCGAATCTCACAGGGATTGATTGATCAAGCAACTTTAATTAGAAGAATGTTCTAGTTGAGCGAATCCAAGATTTGGGTTGAGAGTTGCAGAAAATAAAATGGCGGGAATGTAAATAACAGAAAAGTAAATGCTAGAATTAAAGGACTGGAAGTAAATGAAAAGTACTGGAACAAGAGAATGATGAAATGAATCTCCAGAGGAATGAGTCATCCTTGTGGAAGTCGTATTACTGATTTTATGGTGGTTTCATGCATAGCAACTTAGGTTCATTCCATTACTAGCTTTCAGACCTTTATTCTGTCCTAAAACACCCACTTTGTTCATATCCCATGAGACTTTTATTCATTGATCCTTTTATTGTTATTACAAGAGTTGTTTGTGTTATTTAGGCTAAGTGCTCTGTAAGGGGGCAACTCTTTAAGATAAGCTTTCAGCCAACACTCCCGAACCAGTTGGTTCAAGGTGCTAGGTGTTGAGACACCCCTAAGGACTTACTCCCTCAAGCCTATCCCCCATACATACACACTACAGGCATTTAGTTTATTTATTTTCTTTTCTTGAGACCTTGGTGTCCAGCACCTCTTTGGGTTACTAAGTGTTCTGTAGTGAAGGTTACTCTTGATAGTGGACTTTCAGCTGATAATCCCGAGTTAGTTAACCCAAGTTACCAAGTGATAAGGCACCCCTAAGAGCTTATTCATCCAAGTAGATTCCTCACACAGGAGCACCACAGACACTTGCCTCAAGCTTAAAACTATTGATGCCTAGCCTTATTGCTTACTCTTTTTCTTTTGTTTTTCACTTCCATTGTTTTTTCCCTTTTCTCTTCTTAGGATCTTGTTATTAACTTAGTCTCATGAGTGTATCCAAAGCAAAGTATTCAGGATAGATAGTTGTCCTTCTAGCCTTGTGGTTGAACCAACTTAGCTAACTTATGACTACCCCAAAGATTCATGAATGCACTTCCACAATATAAACTCCACTCTGGTCTTTTACAAACATAATCATTCTCTTTTTATTTGATTTAAAAGGGACAAGTTTACAAGTAGGTTAAGTGATGGTGCAGTGACATTTAAACCAGAAATCATGGACCTATTCAGAAGGAAAACTTAAAAGACAGAATTTTAAAAAGGGTTCAACTGCGAGTAACTACAAATCAAAAGTGCATTCGGACTTCCAACTTTCAACAATTCTAAGTACAATGGAATTAGGTAACAATACAACCTTCGGGTGATGATCTATGGTCCCCCTCTTTCTTTGTCATCATCCTAGTTTTTGCTGCCTCGCTTCTTTGGGTGAAGGTGCACCATTTCCTTATAAGATTCCTACAAGGTTACTGGAAGTTGCTTGTTCCCAAAGCACTTGAGACATAGTTAGCTTACATGTATGCTTGTGCCTCTTGAACTCAATTTGGTGTGTGAACACCAAACTTAGTTCTTTGTCCAGTACACAATATTTCATATATGCAGAGACCCTCATATCTTGTTATCAACAAAGCAATGATCACCTATAGTCTAACTACATCTAAGTAGTTTCTCTTGGTTGGATGGAGCTAGCAATGTTCTTTGGGAGTGGAGTGTAATTCTAACCAATGTCCTTTAGCGGAACACCAAACTTAGAATTACACTATCACTCTTGGATTGTTCTGGTGTGGAACACCAAACTTAGCTCCTTACAATACAGGGGAAACAACTTGTGACTTTTATTGAAATAAAGATGAAAGTGAAACTACGTGAGGTTGGGTTGCCTCCCAACAGAGCGCTTTTTTATCGTCGCTAGCTCGACGAGTCCTTAAATTACTTGAGATGGTACTTTACTCTGGGGTCTTCCCCCATGTTGCCCAGATAATGCTTGAGTCTTTGTCCATTTACTGTAAAAGTCCTCTCTGAACCTTCATCCGTGATTTCGATGTGGCCATAGGGTGATACTTTTGTAACCAAGAAAGGTCCGGACCACCTTGACTTGAGTTTTCCTGGGAACAGCCTTGATTTAGAATTGTAAAGGAGTACTTGCTGCCCTTTTTCGAAACTCTTGGGTGCCAAATGCATGTCATATTTTCTCTTTGCCTTCTTTCTAATTCCTTGAGCTATGATCTCATGAACTTTGATTTCTCCTCCCTTGAGTATACAATGCAACATTGTTGCTCTCTGGAGATTCACCTCCGAGTTGTTTGCAGCTGGGAGAATAGACCTCCCACTAGCTCGAACCACCCCTTAGCTTCAGGAGTGAGATCTGTTCTCTTAATGAACTTTGGTTTATTTCCTGCACCCTTTTCCCAGTCAGCTCCTGGTACACAAAGGTCTAGTAAAAACTGGTCATAATTGGGGTTGTTGTCCAATCTTGAGTGGTAACTTTCTTCTTCAAATGGTATAAATCGTAGCTTCAATGCCCTCATTACACTCATGGGACCAAAATCCACCATTGTTCCTCTCACAAAGCTTGTATATGACTCATCTTTCTTATCATACCTGACTGCATTTGCATAAAATTCTCTTATGAGATTTGCATTCACCTTAGTGACCGGGTCAGTGAGGAGCTCCCATCTTCTCCTTTCTACCTTCTCTGTGATTTCGGGGCATTCAGTCTTCTTAACTTGAAATCCCAGCTCATAAATGATTTCCTTATCAACCATCCACCCGTATTGCAATGCATGATGCAAGCTTCTAAATCTCTTCTCATCATATGGGTGTTCTTCCATGGGTTCCTTCCCCTCCCTTCTCTTAGAACTTGAAGATGCCATGAATGATGGTTAATATGTAAAGGTGGTAAGGTTGTGGAGACTTTTGGTTGTTTAGGGTTTTATGGCAGTGAAGAGAGTAGGAAAAAATGTTTATGATTGATAGAGGGTGTCTTGTACAGAAAAGAAGAGTGGTGAAGGGTGTGTGATGACAATGAAGGGTAATACGGACAAGGGTTGTTTATATAGAGAAGTTGTGAAGGAATGAAGGGTGTAGATTGATGAAATAGTCACTTGATGGACGGTTGGGGTTATGCATGGCTAGAAGACAAGGATCATCACTTTATGATGGGGATTGCTCGGTCTTCTAGGGGTCCCATTTTTTCAATGTTGCATGGCAACATTTTCCAATGTATTCCCTCTTTTTGTGGTATCCGAACCTTCTTTGTTTGGCTGTCCAATCTATCCCTTTTAATGCTCCTTTTTCTTTCCTATAAAGACAAACTAAGTAAAGTAAGAAAAGATATTAAAATGACCATATAAATTTTATGGCTAATATTAATAAAGGGGAAAAAAGGATTTGATTGTTTGTTTATGAATTCCCACTAACTAACTAACTATTGGTGGGTCCTTATATGCATTTTGGTGGCACCATGAGGTGACACCAAACTTAGTTTGGATCACTGTGATGAAAGTTTTATGTTCAAAGCTCCCAAGACTAGCATGCATCTTGGTTTGCTTTGAACACCAAACTTGTTCCTCACTATATTCTGCATAAGAAGATTTTCACCAATTGTTTGTTACGTTTGGATTGAAGCTCATAAATATTGACTTATTCATTATCATCTGAAAGCATATAAAACATGGGTTGCCTCCCATGAAGCGCTTCTTTAGCGTCACTAGCTTGACATTTTTCCTTCATCATGGTGGTTGGTAGTGCTTAAAGTCCTCCCCTCTTGCTGTGGATTTGTATCCATTGGTTGGATCAATAATCTCGCTGTCTTCACCTGCCTCTAGAGGTTTAGGTTCCTCCAACTTTTTCTTGAGCTGTGGCAATTGCTGTTTTCCTTGTTTGTCAATTAAGGGGATCTCAGAATGAACTGGCTGTGCTTCAGTGCTTGTTTTCTCCTTCAGTGTCTCATTATCATTTGTGCTTAGTTCCTTGTCCTCTTGATCTGTTTCTTGCGAGAGTTTGAAAACATTGAAGCTGAGTCGTTCATCATGGATTCTCAATATTAGCTCCCCTTTCTCTACATCAATAAGTGCTCTGGCCGTAGCTAGGAATGGTCTTCCCAATATGATTGGATGAGTGTGACTCTCTTCCATGTCCAGAATGACAAAGTCTGTTAGGAGAAAGTACTTCCCAACCTTTAGCAACACATTTTCCACCACTCCTATTGCTTGCTTTTGAGTTTTGTCAGCCAGTCTGATGATTACATCTGTGGGCATTATCTCATTAATCTGCAGCCTCTTCACCAGGGATAAAGACAGTAAGTTGATGCTGGCCCCCAAATCACATAGTGCTCTATCGAACATAGTTTCACCTACGGCACAAGGGATGTAAAAACTCCCTGGATCTCTTCTTTTTGTAGGCAACTCAGGTTGAATAAGGGCACTACATTCCTTGTTCATCACTATACTCTGGCCTCCTTTGAGTGAGCTTTTCCTGGAAAGAAGTTCCTTCATATACTTGATGAA
>NC_029790.2:113729017-113740650 GCF_000816755.2 Arachis ipaensis | reverse complement strand
TTGCTTGTCTTCAATCTCTTGATCACTTGTAGTGACCATTTTGCAATCTTCCCATCTTACTTTCTTTGCTTCTCCCTTGGGGTTTTTCTCCGTGTCACTTGGGAAGCTATCAGTAGGTTTGGGAATCTTCTCAGCTAAATATCCCACCTGGAATTCCAGCTTCCTAATGGTCTCTCCCTGGTTCTTAATATTGGCTCGCACCTCCTCTTTGAACACCTTATTTTCTTGAATCTCTTGACATATTCCTTCAAGTAAGGCTTCAATCTTAGAGAGCTTGTCATCAATTGATGAGTGGTTCGGAGTAGATGTGCTGTTTTGGTTTTGATAAGTATGTGGAGAAGTGTTGTTGTAGGGGTGTTGAGATGTCCTCTGGGTGAATTGCTTTTGATCTTGCTCACTTCCCCACCCAAAGTTTGGGTGGTTTCTCCATCCAGGGTTGTAAGTCTTGGAGTATGGATCATAGTTTTTCCTTGGTGAATTCCCAATGTAATTGGCTTGCTCCTGACTCCCCTCTGCTTCTTCATTCACTCCTTCTTGTGTTGTTGACGAAGTGGAGATTGCTGCTACTTGGTTCTTCTCCATCTTCTTGGTGAGGTCAGCCAGCTGCTGGGTAATGAGCTTGTTTTGGGGCCAACATAGCATCTACATTGTTTAGCTCCATCACTCCTCTTGTGTTCCCTCTTTCGGAAGCATAGAAATAGTCATTTTCTGCTACTGTTTCAATAACATCTATGACTTCCTCAATGGTCTTTTTCTTGTTCAAGGATTCTCCAGATGAATGGTCTACTGCCTTCTTTGACTCATAAGAGAGCCTTCATAGAAAATGTGCAGCTGGACCCATTCGTTGAACATGTCAGGTGGACACCTCCTTGTTAAGTCCTTGAACCTCTCCCATGCTTCATATAGAGTCTCACCATCTTGTTGCCTGAAAGTTTGAACTTCAGCTCTCAGCCTATTGATTCGAATTTGTTCACCACATCTTCCCAAGTTGTCAAGCTCTCCCTTGGGAAGGATTCCAGCCACTTGACTGCCTTGTCCCTGAGTAAGAAGGGAAATAAGAGTAGTCTATAGGCGTCAGGATGAACACCATTAGACTTCACTGTGTCACATATTCTCAGGAAGGTGGTTAAATGTTGATTGGGGTCTTCTTGAACACTTCCTCCAAACAAACAGTTGTTCTGAACAAGGGTGATGAGCTGTGGTTTAAGTTCAAAGTTGTTGGCATGGATTGTTGGCTTTTGGATGCTACTTCCACAATTGCCTGGGTTTGGATTGATGTAAGAGCCCAAAACTCTTCTATCCTCCCCAGCATGATTTGCTCCACCTCCTCTGCCATGGTTGTGAGTCTCTTCTTCATGATGATTTTCCATGTTTTCTTCCATGTTTGGTTCAAAGTATTCCTCAAACTGTTCCTCCTCTTCTTCAGCACCAACTACTCGTTTTTCTTTTGCCTCCCTCCTTAGTCTAAGGAAGGTTTTTTCCGGTTCAGAATCAAAGGAAGTTGAAGCCCCGCTTCTTCTCCCTGTCATACAACCAACAAGTACAAGCAGAGAAAATAGGTGCAGACAGTATTTGTGTCAGAATTGCTGTTAGTTGTGGGTGATGCAATATATCAAACAGTTAGTGGGTTAGCAAACAGAATTGAAAATAACAAAGAAAAACAAAAGAGTAGAGGGAGAAGGGAAGAAGTTTAACTAAAACAAAAAGTAAATCACTCAAACAGAAAATGAAATTCACAAAATAAAATGCTCAACCTAGTGATCTTCCAATCTAATCATTGTTGATGCACAATCAATCCCCGGCAACGGCGCCATAAACTTGATGCACGAAAAACTTGTCTCTCAACAAATCTCCCTTCGGCAAGTGTACCGAAGTTGTCGTCAAGTAAAAACTCAAAATAGAGTGAGGTCGAATCCCACAGGGATTGATTGATCAAGCAACTTTAATTAGAAGAATGTTCTAGTTGAGCGAATCCAAGATTTGGGTTGAGATTTGCAGAAAATAAAATGGCAGGAATGTAAATAACAGAAAAGTAAATGCTAGAATTAAAGGACTGGAAGTAAATGACTGAAAATAAATTGCAGAATTGTAAATGGGAATGGGGGATTTGCTCACAAAAGTAAATGGCAGAAATTAAAGAGAATGGGTAAGATCAGAGATGGGGAGTTCATTGGGCTTCAAGTATTGAGAGGGTTATAGTCACATACCCATCCAAACCCAATTTGGTCCAGCATGAGAAAGCATTTCTAGCTTGATCTCTTCCAAGGTTCAAAAGAGATCCAAGTTTGAATAGCTTCTCTTCCAAGATAACTACTCAATTGGATGAAGATCGAAAGCTTTCAAGTAAAATCAAGAGGAAAGATAGAAGAAGAATAATGAAGATTAGTATTGATCCATCAAATTACAACAGAGCTCCCTAACCCAATGAAAGGGGTTTAGTTGTTCATAGCTCTTGAAAATGAAAACAAAGATGGAGAATACATCATAAAACTAGAAATTGCCAAGAAAGTAAAATACAGAGAGTAGTTCTCCTTTTTCCCAGCTTCCAGAACTTTTTTTTACAATTCAAAGCTACTCCTATATATACTACTCTTCTCAGCTTCTAGTTTACTCTTCAAATCTTGGGCCTTTGGATCTTGAGTTTGAAGCAGTTCCTTTCTTTATTTGGGCTTGGCTTTACTTGCAGAGAGAAAGTGCGAAGTGGGCAGAGACTTAAGCTCAGGGCATAAGGAGTGTTAATCATTTAGTGAAAGTCTAAGTTCGGGAACGTTAGTGACAATGTTAAGTGTCACTAACGTTCCAATGCACCCCTTTGCCTCACGTTAAACCCCACGTTAACTAGGTTAACGTGCCTTCTAACGTGGCCTTTGCCATCCTTCGAGAACGTTAGTGACAATGTTAAGTGTCACTAACGTTCCAATGCACCCCTTTGCCTCACGTTAAACCCCACGTTAACTAGGTTAACGTGCCTTCTAACGTGGCCTTTGCCATCCTTCGAGAACGTTAGTGACAATGTTAAGTGTCACTAACGTTCCAATGCACCCCTTTGCCTCACGTTAAACCCCACGTTAACTAGGTTAACGTGCCTTCTAACGTGGCCTTTGCCATCCTTCGAGAACGTTAGTGACAATGTTAAGTGTCACTAACGTTCCAATGCACCCCTTTGCCTCACGTTAAACCCCACGTTAACTAGGTTAACGTGCCTTCTAACGTGGCCTTTGCCATCCTTCGAGAACGTTAGTGACAATGTTAAGTGTCACTAACGTTGGCTCAACTTCTTTTCTCCACGTTAGAGTTCACGTTAACTTGGTTAACGTGACTCTCTAACGTGGGCATTGATGGCTTTTTGAGAGGGTTATTGGCAATCACTTTTCTCATTAATCTTGCAAGTTACCTCCCCTTTGCTTGCTTCCTTTTGGTCCTGAAATCAAGCAACAAAGTGCATCAAAGCTCTAGTCCAAGTCATGAGTAATGCAACGTAATATTTGTCACTAAACTCATGCAAAATCCTCATGAAATTATGTAAAATGCACAATGTATGCTTGAGTCAAGGCATAAGTGAATATTTACCCAAAACTAGCTTATTTCCTAAAGAAATGCATGAAACTAACCTAAAAACAGTAAAGAAAAGGTCAGTGAAACTGGCCAAAATGCCCTGGCATCATCTGTCGCTGTTTGTTTGTTTTCTTCCCTGTCCGAGCTTGTTCTTCTGGCTTTCTGGATCTCAACATATTTGTCGAGAAGTCCTTGTCGCGCCAGTCTTTCTAGGAGGTCTTTCACGACAATGCAGTCGTCCGTGGTGTGGCCAAACTTCTGATGGAAGGCGCAATGCCTGCTCCTATCCACAAACCTTTGGTCTTGGTAATTTCCTGCCCAAGCTGGTGGCTTCACGATTTTAGCATTCAGAATCTCTTTTATGATGTTTTCTCTCTTGGTATTGAACCTGGTATACGTGTTGTATTTTGGTGTGAGCTTGAAAGGCTTCTTTGTATCCTTGTTGCTTGGTGATCGGAAAATTTTTTCCTCATCCCTCCTTTATGGTAGTCTATCCGGCTTTTGTGCCTCGCGGAGCTCTTCAATTTCCATTTGACCTGCAGCCCTCTCTCGGAACTCCTCGAGTGTTTTTGGCTTTGTTATCGCAATGGTTTCTCAGAATTTGCCTGGTCGGAGGCCGGCCTTGAGGGCATGGAGGTGGACAGCCGGATCTAAGTCTTGGATCTCCATGGTAGCCTCGGAAAACCTGGTCATATAATTCTTTAAGCTCTCATGTTGGCCTTGTTTGATTGTGTCTAGGTAGTCTGATTCATGGACATAAATTCTTGATGCAGCAAAATAGTCAATAAAGGATCTCGCTAGTTCCTCAAAGGAGGAAATCGAACCTGCAGACAGTTTAGAAAACCACAGTAATGCAGCACCATCAAGATAAGTAGGAAAAGCCCGGCAAAGTACGGGTTCATTGTTAGCACCGTTAAAGAACATCATAGATTGAAACTTTTTTATATGAGCTCGGGGGTCACCGAACCCCTTATATGGTTCCAGCGTTGTAGGCAATACAAAGTTTTTTGGTATCTGGAACTTAGTGATCTCGTCAGAAAAGGGGTTCTCGAGGGTTAGCTTCTCCTTTGGTGGAGTGATATTCAGGGGATCTGTGTGGCCCTGCGCCGAGCTTTTAGAGCTTTCTCCTTCCTGCTTTCCATTGTTCTACGTGGATAGTTCAGCTATCCTTCGCACCTTTGCCTGGAGTTCGGTGATCTGAGCCAAGAGCTCTGCCTGTGTGGGTTGGGGGTTCCCATTATCAGCCATGTCCGAGGATAGGGAATCCTGCAAAACAAGGTAAGACACTAAATAAAATGGATGGTGAGGTCATATATATTCGGACCCCACGGTGGGTGCCAAGTGTTTCGTCCTGGCACTGGGGTGGCCGAGCTTAGCGACTCTGAGCAAACAGTCGTCGGAGAGGAAGAGTTATGCGTCGGCCTGGATCGAACACCGCGGCGGGAATACCTGCAAAAGATACTCTGACACTCAAGTTAGTGATAATCTCGAGTGAGAGTAATTAAGTAAATATGAAGACTGAGAATGGAACCTGAGACTTAGCCGAGGATATTAGCTCGGTTTTATAGGAGTTGTTTTTACCCGTTAGTGGATAAGTCCTAGTTTGTAGGTTGGTTATGATATTCTATTTTGGTGATTAAGTTTGTTGAGCACGTTTCCTATTTCTTCGAATGGGTGAGGCCGAGTTTATTTGTTCACGTGCCGAGGTTTTTGGGCGGCCGAGGATAAGGGTGATGTATCAGATGGTGATACTGGTTATACTTGTATAAATACATAAAGATGATGGTAATTGTGATCATGATTCTCTCCTTGTATGTATGATCGTGGAAAAGTTGATATGTTGCTGTTTTGTGATAAATATATAATAAACTCCATGAATAGAGAATGTGATTTATGGAAATAATGGATGTCTGGGCTCTTGGGGCTTATGAACAAAGTTAATTAAGCATAAATAAGTGTTAATGGGATGAATTATATTAAAGGAAGGGCTGAAAACTTAAAATGAACAAAAATGAACTAGGAGAGTTAAAACAGATTCTGCAGAATCAATTCCAGCTAAAGCAGTAGCTTCTCAAAATTTCTGCTCTCACTCCAAACTTTCAAAAATTATGAAAGAAATTTTTTATAAAACTTTGAGAAGTCTATCTCATTTTCTTAAAATTTTAGAAAATTTTTAGTTGTATATTGGAAGATATAAATTTTTAGATTTTTTTTATTATTGTAAAACGAATTTTTTAGCTTTTAAATAAAAAATTTTCAATCTGCATATCTTTTAATCTAAAATGGCTTTTGAGGTTCTTCCAAAAGCTAATGAAAGTTTGAGATGTCTAGAGTGGATGAGTTACTTTTTAAGAGTCATACATATTTTACAGAAAAAGTTATGAAACTTACAAAATAATGAGCTCACTATTCGGTTCAGTAGAATGTGTGATGGCACCAATAACTTGTTTAAATTACTGGCATCAATATATAAGTCTAATTGGTGTGCAACCAATTTTATGTAAAATTTTAAGGTGTCTAATTTGTTTCCTCAAAAGTTTATAAGTTTTAGTTGTATATAGGGTGTTCGTGATGCGGTTTGGTTCGGTTTTTGAGGAAAAAGTTATCCGATCCGATCGTCTAATTAAATTGCAGTTCGGTTTGATTCGGTTTTTTTATCAATACCATCCGAACCAAAGCAAACCAATTAAAATCGATTTGGTTCGGTTCGGTTTTTTAATCAATTTAGAAAAAATACTACCATACTATTTCACAAAGTCATAGCATTGAAATCGACAAACACAAATAATAATAGCTAACAAAGTCTTGATCTAATAAAATTTAACGACAAAAGGAATTCAAATACAACAATTAAAGAAGTTTAATAGTTCAACAGTCAACACAACTGAAAATAAAAATAAAAATAAATTGTGATTAAAAGATAACAAAGCTAAGCTGTTTTCTTCAACAAAACAGCTAAATGTTTTAATGCAAACCAACCTGAAATAAAAAAAAAGTTACATAATGATAATGATAATGATAATGATAATGATAATGATGATGATGATGCATCTATTCTCTACTCTAAAGTTGAATTGGCATTGGTGCTCTATATGAGAGTGAGGGTACAAGTCCAATATCTATAGCTCCAGTGACATCATAATATACATATACCAGAATGACCAAAATTTAAAAGTATCAGTGCCAATAAAATTAATCTTAGGAAACAGCTACATGAAATGAAACCATGGTGATAGTAGTGTATATGCATCATGCAATGAAATAATGAGGAATATGTTTGATAAAAGTATGATAATTAATTAAGCACCGCAAGACATCACTATGTGACTGGAACTTTATATCCCCAGAGTATATTGACATTAGAGTTTTTTACCGGTAAAGAGATTCATAGAAACAGTTGCATTGTAGATATAGTCTCTAAACCGACAAAAATTCCAACGTACAAACGTTTTGGGTGTCACAAGTAACAAACCCCTTTAAAAATTGTTAACCGAGTATTCAAACCTCGGGTCGTCTTCTCAAGGAACTGCGAGGAAGTATGTTCTTATTATTGGCTATAAAGGTTGTAATCGGGGTTTAAAAGATGAGAGGCAAGTAATTTGAATGACAAGTAAGGTAAATGGCAATTAAAGTAAATAAATATTGTAAAACAGACTTTTGGCAGGGTAAGAGAAATTGGAGGTCCAACGCAGTTATCTCTCTCAACTATAATGAAAGTTGAATCTAAACTCTACTTGATCAACCTGTACTAGGGCAATGGAAAGTCAATGGACTAATTGAATTGACCTTTGAATCCTATTTATTTCCTAAGAAAAGGTTGGGATTACTTAAGTTCAGCTCAATTAGCAAGATAACGATTATCAGTTATGTTGAGTTTAATAACTGTTGAGTTACTGAATTCTTACCCAGGACCAAAAGGGGAAAAAATAAAATTGCTGGAATAATAAAAATATCCTTAGATGGGAAGCAATGGTAACTTAAATCAAAGAGAACAATCATAAACTGAAAATACCTCAAATATTATTAATTCAGATAACAATCTATAACATGGATAAAATTCATAAATTCACTGATCAATTCAAGTGCTGGAATAAATAAAAGTAAAAGGAAGCTAAAACAAAGGAACGTAAAACCTGGATTGAGAGTCACTCTTAAAGCAAGAAGAAATCCTAAATCCTAATCCTAAAAGAGAGAGAGGAGAAGATCTCCCTCTCAACTAAATCTAAATCATTGAAAAGTAAAATATGCGAGCTCTCTTTGAATGGGTGTATTCCCACACTTTATAACCTCTGGTCTATGCTGTCTGTACTTGGATCTGGGCCAAAAAGGGCTTCAGAAATCACTGGGGGTGCATTCTATAAATTCTGATACGTGGCCTCTGTCACGCGTCCGCGTGGGTCACGCGTCCGCGTGGGTCACGCGGTCGCGTCATTCGGAGCTTTTCCTTGCCACGCGGTCGCGTCAGTCATGCGACCGCGTCATATGCGTTCTGCTTAGGTCACGCGGTCGCGTCAGTCATGCGGCCGCGTCGCTGCATCTTCACTTCTGGCACGCGATCGCGTCATCCATGCGATCGCGTGGATACCAGTTTCCTTAAAGCTCCGCTTTGCTTTCTCCTTCCATTTTATATGTTTCCTTTTCCATCCTTTAAGTCATTCTGCCTTAGAAAATCTGAAACTACTCAACACACTAATCACGGCATCGAATGGAAATAAAGGTAATTAAAATAATTAATTTTAAAGCTTAGGAAACATGTTTTTCATTTACATCACATAATAAGGAAGGGAAAGTAAAACCATGCAATTAATGTGAATAAGTAGGTGAAGGATTGTATAAATCACTCAAATTAAGCACAAAAGAACTCATGAAATATGGGTTTATCATATATACCATGAAGAAAATAAGCAAGTAATGTATACATTCGTTCACATTATGGAAGAAGAAAAATAAAACAAATATGGATGTTAAAGGGTGAAAAGTTGCTGAAAATCCTCAACGCAAGATCAGCAAAAGAAGTATGAAACTCTGCTTTTAATTGGAAGTGGAGGATATGGATAAGCAAAGAGCAAGAGGAAAGTGGTCAAGGCAGCCCAAAAAGCTATTCCTGCAACAAAAGTAGGAAGGTGAGTGATGAGCGGATTATTTATACGCTTTTTGGCATTGTTTTTAAGTAGTTTTCAGCATGTTTTAATTAATTTTTAGTATATTTTTATTAGTTTTTATTCAAAATTCACATTTCTAGAATTTACTATGAGTTTGTGTGCTTTTCTGTGATTCCAGGTATTTTCTGGCTGAAATTGAGAGACCTGAGCAAAAATCTGATTCAGGCTGAAGAAGGACTGCAGATGCTGTTGGATTCTGACCTCCTTACACTCGAAATGGGTTTTCTAGAGCTACAGAAGTCCAACTGGCGCGCTCTCAATTGCGTTGGAAAGTAGACATCCAGGGCTTTCCATCAATATATAATAGTCCATACTTTGCTCAAAGATAAATGACGTAAACTGGCGTTCAACGCCAGTTCCATGTTCCATTCTGGCGTTAAACGCCAGAAACAGGTTACAAGTTGGAGTTAAACGCCCAAAACAGGCTACAACCTGGCGTTTAACGCCAGAAACAGCCTAGGCACGTGTAAAGCTCAAGTCTTAGCCCCAGCACACACCAAGTGGGCTCCGGAAGTGGATTTCTGTACTATCTATCGTAGTTTACTCATTTTCTGTAAACCTAGGTTACTAGTTTAGTATTTAAACAACTTTTAGAGATTTATTTTATACCTCGTGACATTTTTACACTACACTTTGTATTTCTGACGGCATGAGTCTCTAAACCCCATGGTTGGGGGTGAGGAGCTCTGCTGTGTCTCGATGAATTAATGCAATTACTACTGTTTTCTATGCAATCACGCTTGTTTCTATTCTAAGATATTCACTCGCACTTCAATCTGATGAATGTGATGATCCGTGACACTCATCATCATTCTCACCTATGAACGCGTGCCTGAAAACCACCTTCGTTCTATCTGCAATAGCTTGAGTGCATATCTCTTGGGTTTCTAATCTAAGATTAGAACCTTCGTGGTATAGGCTAAAATTATTGGCGGCCATTCTTGAGATCCGGAAAGTCTAAACCTTGTCTGTGGTATTCCGAGTAGGATCTGGGATGGGATGACTGTGACGAGCTTCAAACTCGCGAGTGCTGGGTGTAGTGACAGACTGGTGCACGAAATGGTGATCATCAATGGCGCCAACAGCTTGGTACGCACAATTGTAATCTCAACTCTTTATCACAACTTCGCACAACTAACCAGCAAGTGCACTGGGTCGTCCAAGTAATAAACCTTACGTGAGTAAGGGTCGATCCCACGGAGACTGTTCGCTTGAAGCAAGCTATGGTCATCTTGTAAATCTCAGTCAGGAGGATTCAAATGGTTAGGGAGAATTGATAATTAAAATATGAATAAAACATAAAATAAAGATAGAGATACTTATGTAATTCATTTGTTAGAATTTCAGATAAGCGTATGAAGATGCTTTGTTCCTTCTGAACCTCTGCTTTCCCATTGCCTTCATCCAATCATTCATACTCCTTTCCATGGCAAGCTTTATGTTGGGCATCACCGTTGTCAATGGCTACTTCCCGTCCTCTCAGTGAAAATGTTCCAAATGCGCTGTCACCGCACGACTAATCATCTGTCGGTTCTCGATCATGTTGGAATAGGATCCATTGATCCTTTTGCATCTGTCACACGCCCAACACTCGCGAGTTTGAAGCTTGTCACAGTCATCCCTTCCCAGATCCTACTCGGAATACCACATACAAGGTTTAGACTTTCCGGATCTCAGGAATGGCCGCCAATAATTCTAGCCTATACCACGAAGACTCTGATCGTAGATCAGAAGGCTAAGAGATACGCATTCAAGCTTGCTTTCATGTAGAACGGAAGTGTTTGTCAGGCACGCGTTCATAAGTGAGAATGGTGATGAGCGTCACATAATCATCACATTCATCATGTTCTTGTGTGCGAATGAATATCTTAGAGAAGAAATAAGCTTGAGTTGAATAGAAAAATAATAGTACTTTGCATTAATTCATGAAGAACAGCAGAGCTCCACACCTTAATCTATGGTATGTAGAAACTCCACCGTTGAAAATACATAAGTGAAAATAGTCTAAGCATGGCCGAATGGCCAGACTCAAAGGTCTAAGGACTAAACATCCAAAGATGAAAATATAATAGCAAAAGGTCCTATTTATAGAAAACTAGTAACCTAGGGTTTACAGAAAAGAGTAAATGATGCAGAAATCTTCTTCCGGGCCCACTTGGTGTGTGCTTGGACTGAGCATTGAAGCTTTCACGTGTAGAGACTTTTCTTGGAGTTAAACGCCAGCTTTTGTGCCAGTTTGGGCGTTTAACTCTAGCTTTTATGCCAGTTCTGGCATTTTGACGCCAGAATTTTTATGCTAACTTTGAACGCCAGTTTGGGCCATCAAATCTCAGGCAAAGTATGAAGTATTATATAATGATGGAAAGCCCAGAATGTCTACTTTCCAACGCAATTGAGAGCGCACCGATTGGGCTTCTGTAGCTCCAGAAAATCCACTTTGAGTGCAGGGAGGTCAGAATCCAATAGCATCTGCAGTCCTTTTTCAGTCTCTGAATCAGATTTTTCCTCAGGTCCCTCAATTTCAGCCAAAAAATACCTGAAATCATAGAAAAATACACAAACTCATAGTAAAGTCCAGAAATGTGATTTTTATTTAAAAACTAGTAAAAACATAATAAAAACTAACTAAAATATACTAAAAACAATGCCAAAAAGCGTATAAATTATCTGCTCATCACAACACCAAACTTAAATTGTTACTTGTCCCCAAGCAACTAAAAATCAAATAGGATAAAAAGAATAGAATATACAATAAATTCCAAAAACATCTATGAAGATCAGTCTTAATTAGATGAGCGGGGCTTTTAGCTTTTTGCTTCTGAATAGTTTTGGCATTTCACTTTATCCCTTGAAGTTCAGAATGATTGGCATCTATAGGAACTCAGAATTCAGATAGTGTTATTGATTCTCCTAGTT